>NC_084531.1:22288707-22588707 GCF_024500275.1 Phycodurus eques
AACTTTTGGAGAAGACTCGAACGGATAAATTACTTTGTGATATTAACAACAGACAGCCTTATGGGCATAATAGAGGGTGAACAAATTAAAGGAATGGTTTTTAACATGTTATGCAGGTAGCTAGCATACAAAACCATGCCAGTGAAGGCAGACTTCATTTTCTCAACCTTTTTCACTTTTATAACCCCTCAGCAGTCATACATGAATTAAGGTGACTAAATTCAGTCATAGGAAATGGGTATCTCTGGAATGTGTACAATTTGGTGGTTGTATGGTCTCTGCGCTATGATTTTTCTCTGCATACAGTACTTTTGTTGGTCAATCAATACCAGTTAGACTGCTGTGTCATCTTTCATGTAACTCATGACTTTTTATTCAGGAGATCGTTACGAGTCCAAATAGCCATTGCAGATGTCAACCACGCTGACCTTCCACTACTTTGAGCAGCGAGCCTTCCTGCAGGCCTTCAATGGACTTGAGCTCAGCGAAGTTGGCCAGTACGTTTCCGTCCAGCTGCAGAGAGAAGCAGGTGCGGTGGCAGGTGTCCTCTCTATCAGTCAACACCTGATGGATCTCCTGCACCATCTCCTGAGGAGACACCTAAGGAGAAAGAGGAGAAGGAGATTAAAACAAATTTAAAAAAAATAAAAAAATAAAGAAAATCGACCTACTTTTCATTATTTATTCTGTACCTGGAGGTCAAAGGGCTCCGCTCCAGGTGCCTGGATCTTTACGGTGAAGCCCGTGTCCTGGATGACGATCACCTCCTGCTCGTTGGACTCGTCACCACCATTAACTTCACTGTGCCCATCCTTCTTTGATTCCAACTCCTCCGTGTGCTCATGTGCCCCTCCACCATTCACCATGACTGTGTCTGCACAGAAACGCAAACCAACTCTCTCATTCAGTTTCCAGGGAGAACAAGACAGACAAACAAACAAACAAAACACGCTGCAACAAAACCTCCAGACGATTGAAACACATGACCAGCTGATGTCCTGCCAGCCAGTCACATCACCAACAAAAGCACATAGAGCCGGAGGTTGGATGAAAAGGATCTCATGAAATGTACACCAACGGTTCAGGCGACCCGTTTAGCCTCGACGAACAAAACTAGGATTTTGAAATTATGTTTTACATTACTAACACGTTTTAAGCATTACTACCTAAAGATTATCACCTAAAGATGCACATTTTGAACACTCCTTCCTCAATTTAGCAGGGTATTTCCTCCATATAAGAACAAGAACAATCAAATAAAATAATTTAAAAATTTTTTTTTTTTTTTTTAAAAGCATTTGTTTGAGCCAGTGGGTATTCGCACGTGTCCGAACAATGAATCTGGCCCCCCACTTTTCTTTTTTTTAAAGTGCGCGAATCTGCTGGGAGTACAGACAGCAAGGCTGGCGTGTGTTTGCATGCAAATGATTGACATCTCTTCTGTCACACCTACTGTCTTTACAGTCTCTCGTAGACTATTATTTTACAACTTGGCATGGTGTAACAGGAACAATTTAAATTAAAGACATTAGATGTGGCCAGAGAGGGATGATTTTGCTGAAATGTTGATTAAAACTTTTTTTAACAGTAAACTCTAGCTTTAAGTTGAACTTATAATAACCTTAAACACATTAGCCAAACCTGCAAACATCTCCTGACACTGCATGTATCATTATTACCTCCTGAAGTAAATATCAGTTTCAGTGAAAGAGCTGTAGGACTGAGTACAATAAAGTGGGATTCAGCTGTTGTCTCTCTCTGTGTGTGCGCGCGCCTTTGCTCACCCTCAAGGGTGACACAGCGCCAGGGTTGCTAATCTAGGGGGTGGAGCTTCATAAACTAGACCACGACCAGCACTGGCAACAACTGAAGGAAGGGAGGCTGCAGTCACAGGACAGAACAGCTAGCAGCCAGGCTCTGAATACAAAACAACTGTTTCAACTCTCCTAAACCAGGATTAGACGCGATACAAGATTTAAGATAGGTGAGCTAACACACCTGGATAATGTGGTCAGAAACCAATTAACATTTTTTGCAGCATGTATAAATCTTTCTTAACTGGAATAAAATAATCCGTGCAGAGGAAAAACATGCCTCGAAAGTCGACAAAGTGAGTTCAACATATTGCGCAAGACCTCAGTTCAGCAAGCATCAATTATCTCTGCACATGGGTTTTGCTTTTTCTTCAGCATGTTGGGGCCTTTATGCAAAAGCTAAGGTAGTATTGCCACAATACCAAATTTCTCATTTGATGCTATACCTGCACAAAGTACCTCATTCGCGATACGAAAACAATACCACAGCAAAACCCTTAAACGTCAGTAAAAGAGGTGAAATCATACACGTCAAAACATTGAACTTCAAATTGTTAGTATGTTTATACTTCAAAATAATACTGGGCAATGGAACGCCCATCCATCTTCTAAACCGCTTATCCTTACAAGGGTCGCAGATGAGCTGGAGCCCAGCTGACTTCGGGCAAGAGGCGGGGTACACGCTGTACTGGTCGCTAGCCAATCAGAAGGCGCATATCGACAAGCGTTCACACACACACGTGAAATTATTATACATGTATTATTTTCATGCTCTGTTATAATACTTCAGTATCCCCATATGCTGTTTAGACTTAATTAAAACATTCTTAGCATTAGTCCTTTATTTAAATATACATTATATATTAAGTAAAAAATTACTTCTATCTCTGATGATTAACAAATGATGTCACAGGCTTTGTAATTGTAAGCTATGACACAGTTAAAGAATAAAAGCACAATTCATCCTTAATGTAACACTGTAGCTAGCCAATTTAATCAGTTAGAAAGTTGATTTGATTGAGCGGTTAGGAGAGGATGCTCTGTCTTCAGTTGATACATATGATTTATTTTTCTTTTTGTTCTTCAGCTTTATTTCACACACACACACACACACACACACTCACCTTATTTTCACGACCATAAGGCGCACTTAAAAGTCTATTGTATTCAAATGATAGTCCTAAGAATAAACTGTGCATGTAAAAGTACTGGCTGCGATACTAATGCTCACAAGTGTTCATGACACTGTTCCAAGAATTTAGTTGGTCATGCAAGTTCTCCAAAGTCTTAAATATCTATTTGTGACCAAAAGCAGTACATTTGACTGTTGAGTACTTGTGTTACATCTCATGAATGTTTCATGTGCTGATGACAATCATTTTCTATTTTACGAGCAGCAACGCCGTATTATCGTCACAGATGGTTATTAAAGTAAAGCAAAAAAAAATAAGTATAACAGCATTCTTGATGCGTATGGCTATCCAGATGCCCAGTCAGTACACAACTGCCCCCTTTTTTCTATGGAAGAAAGTCAAGCAGGATGTCTGAAGTAGAGTTAGGAGTTACAAAAAGAAAAAGACCAGATAATGTCACTCAGTATCATTTCAAAAGGGAAAGCAATCTGGATGCAAAGGGATATTTATAGACTGTATCACAGGGAAAATGAATTTTGGAAACCCAGGAGGTTATGCAATTAGCTAATGAAATTAAACTGTCGCATGCCCTATGTCAATATCTAATATCTAATCCAATACTCTGTCTTTGCCTTATTTCCACAAATAGAGATATAATGCTCGTTTGCACTCAACAGTAAATCCAGTAAACCATCACTGCCTTGGATCAGCTGCCTCCTTTCTCACTAGCCGGCCGGCTACCCGGGGCTACGTAGCCTTGTGGCTACCTGCCACAGTGTGTTGGATCAACCTTCTCCCATTCATTCCGCCGCGGTTACCGTCCAACTCGGCGATGGCTCCTTTTCGGCTTGAAAAGCTTTGTCACAATAATCATGGACTCAACAACAACCAAAAACAGACCGGATGCCCTTTCACGGGAAATACAGCAGGTAAAAGCAAGATTACTTTCTATCGATAACTAACAGTCGGAAATCTCAAAGTCCACTTGAGAAGTTTGATGTTTAGCAACAAAGGATGGAAAACATGTCTCATAAGAACTTGACTTTTTTGTAAGTTAAACATCTTAACCCATACAAAAGGCCATATTACAGCATGTGTCTCATGAATGGTTTTATGTTGTGATGCATCTAATCTAACCTTACAAGCAGTATTATACACAGCATTTATTGCACTTCAAATTCTGTGGACTATTACACAGTACATGTGTTTGATTTGTGGATGGTTGTTCATCTGTTAGTAAGTTAGTACATTTTTTTTGTTTTTTTTGTTGTTGTTGTTTTTTTTAAATGGTAATTTTGTTTTTATTACACAATAGTTAGTGATTTTTTTTGTTATCTCACACTTGACAAATACCCCGAATAAAAAACTAATACTGAAACTAATAAAAAAAAACTAAAACGAAGCATTTAAAAAATAATAATAAAACAAAAACAAACAAACCTGCTCTAAAAACTAATTAAAACTAACTGAATTTTAAAAAGTCAAAACTAAATAACTAACTATAATGGAAAATCAAAAGCTAGTATAACCCTGCCTACTACCTGGGGAAGTATGTCATTGCAACAAATAAAATAACTTGTTTGTCAAACAATAATGGAACTTGGGTTAAAAGCAGTGAAGTTTATCACGCCTGAGAGCACAAAAATGAAGTCTGCAGCCTGTTCCAGGCAAAAATAGGAGGTCAAGGCAAAGGGATAAATTGAACATTAATCTGACATAGAAGCAGTCAAGTAGCAAAAACAAGACTATAAAAGTGCACAGCCCTCCTGTGAGCCACTCAGAACATGCACAATCAACTAAAATGAGCTAAATGACAAATGTATGCAGTCCAAGGCCCTAGACATGAGGACCCTGACGGCTACCATGACGTCAACCAATCGGAGAACAACTCTGAAAAACAACACACAAGGTCATATGCGATGTTTGGTGCACCCTTGACTCTGTCTTCTGACACATCCAGTTATTAGGTATTTCTATCTACGAGGTGGGATTGTGCCTATGTAGACGTCTGGCATGAGTACGGTAACACAGACAGGAAGTGTCATTATCTAGATGGATCAGATGAGTTTGTGAGCAGGGGAATAGTGCGAGGGTGTCTGTGATTCCCGGGATTAACCCAGTCATCATTCACCCGCCTCGGGAGCATGAAAGACACAGAGAGTCATCCTTGACTGGGACCACATGGTCCTGGAACACAGTTTTAGGTCCTATTCACCTTGCATGTGTCATGCATACGATAAGCAACAATTGAGCTCAATCAACTTAAATGTGGGACGTTCCATTTCGAGAGGGATTGAAGACAAAACTTTGGGGTCAAGATTGGTTGCAAAACTGGGACCAGAAATGTGGTCGTTCTGCTTTGATAAGACCCACATTCATGAGTGTATTTAATGTGTTGTTAATTACAGCTTCCATGGGTTATTATTTGCAGATAGATAAGAGACCTTTGAGCCAAATGCTATTTTTATTTACTATAAATGTATTTTTGTTCATCTAGCTATGCCTCATACAACAAAATAATAGCTTTGTGTTCCACTAAACAGGCCGAGATTTCACAGAGCAAGTGAATTTGCGAATAAATTGAGACAAGGCCATTATTATTTCAGCTCATACAACAGTTAGTTCCAACCAACCAATTTGATTCCATGAGTGATGATATATTTTTTACATTACACCATGGGTATGGCCTAGATCAATGGTCAGTGTTCATTGACAGTAACATCACTGTGGGTTGTTAAAAGCTTTGTGTCACAAAGATGGACATTTCCAGAAATAACATGAAACGTATGAGTAGTCGTGAGATGAGGACGAAGGCAAGGAGATGTCATCGCAAACTTTCAAGTGTGCTGTGCTCACGTGATGAAATGACAGAATAAGTGTACAAACAGGGGCCAGACACTCTGCCAACATGTGCACAGTTGTCAAGATAATTGGCTTCATTTTGTATTTCCGGACTACGTCTAACTTTTGCTTGGCATGAAACGCTCACTAAATGAAGTAATAGCATGAGGCGTCTTGACGTGAAGTGGACTAATCGTCCAACTCAATTCGTTAGAATGAAACAGTAAAACAATCCTTATCCGTTTAATTTTTGTCAATGTTGATGGTTATGCTTTGGCTAGTTAGCATGTCATGCTAACAGCCAACTACGAGCCTCGTGCTACTGTTTGCGGAATCATTTGTGTTGATTGAATACACGAAAAATTATTTGTTGTTGCTTAATACTGTCAACAAATAAATGGCACTTGTACAACTGTTGCATACAAAAGCGATTTCACACTCGAGGTTGTAACGTTGGACTTTATATCAAATATATCATGATCATTTCTGTACCGATTCATAGCCGTGACGATATGAGCAGTGATTCTCAAAAGAGTGGCTTGGGTACCACTAGTGGTAAGCGGGCTCCCTCTAGTGATACGCAAAAGATACACTGAGAATGAGCTACCTGTGAATTAAATTATGGGAATTTATGCTTTAAGTTATCATTATTTAAGTAGTTTTGTATTTTCATATATTTACGTTCAGTGCTAATGTTTACTGTGTTAGTGTTAACTGTGTATAATGTTACAGCGGCTGACAATAATAGTATGTATACTTTTTAGGAATAAAGTCTCTGCTTTGTTTTTAACACTTAGGCCTTCTACACGACTGTTTTTTAATGTTGGTAATGGTACTCAGAGAGCCAAGTACTTTTCGAGGTGGTACTTGATGTTAAAGGTTTGAGAACCACTGAACCAGAGGACAACGTCACTCCCACACAAGAGTTGTGATAATGCTAAATTATGACTGTGGCCATAAATAGTTTATTCAGTTTTTGTGACATTTATGTTTGGTGGTGCACTGTGAGATTTTTCAAATGTTAAATATGTGCCTTGGCCCAATAAAATGTTGGAAACCTCTGATTTATGTCCTTCATGCATAGGATGAAGAACAATTGGGCTTCAATCCACATAATTGGGAGAAGATACAATTTTGAGAGGAATGAATTCAAGATGGATGACAAGAGGATGGCTGTTTGCCTAAATGTGATAGCTTTGCTTGGATAATAACCACAATGCATAAATGTATTGAATGTGTTATTTTGCAGATGTACACGAGATCATTGAGCCCAAAGGTAACTACAACAATAATGTGGATATTTAATCAACACATATATATCTATATAATCAACATTATCACATGGGCAGAGGTGCGACACACACGCCAATGGTGTTTTCTTGTCAAATGATGAGAGTCAAAAAGTGCCACATGACATCCACGCAGGCTGCAAGTGAGTTCCTTCCCAAATTGTGGAACTTCTTCCCTGGCTTGGCGTCAATCTAGCAACACGAACACGGTTCTCCGGCTTCACCGAGAAGCGCACCCCACGCCACAACTTTAGCTCGCCGAATACTCACCAGCTTGCATGTCTCATATGCAGCGTAACCTTCCCTCTCACTGTGAACACACCCACATGACTTTTTCTATGTAACAACTAGCGGCTTCCGCTTCCCGGTCGAGGAGGGACACTCGACTTCATCCTCGGCCGCGGGGGAGGGCGGGACGCCGGGGGAGCGTTTCGACGGCCTCCCGGGTGCTTTGTTGGCTTAACAGCGAGTCGTAGTGTCTATTTATTGTCTACAGTCAATGACTTAAGTGTGAGCTAAATTCATAACGCGTGGGACACACATTTAAGGGAAAAGCTTTGGCAGTAACCTCCCCATGTTCATGCAGAAAATGTGCGACGCCACTGAAGGTGACCTTCAGTATTACGTACGTCATTACGAGTTTGCGCAAATGAGTTCAACTTCGGATAGTTCGTCTTTTTGGTTATCAATTAAAAGTAGAAGTTCTGCGGTTATTGCGTATGCGGAGCAAATTCCTCCCAAGCATGGCTGAAGCGCTTCCAGACAGCCGAGCTGATGTTAGCATGTCAGTTAAATTGTTGGGGTTAGCAACTTATGCATCGGCATCCAGTGTCACGCACTGGTCGTTACGACACACGGATGAAAACAGTCCGCTTCTGTATTCTGCTTTAAAGCTATGGGTATATCGCTATTATTATATAGTATAGATACTCAGCAGGTACTATTCGTGTACCACTGGCAATTTGAACTTTTCGCAAAGAACGGTGAAGTGAGGCAGCAGCAGATTGGGTTTAAGCGGGGACGTCCGCCAAATTAGAAGGCAACCACCCTACTGTTTGAAGCATTTATGGGGCAGACAGGCCGGTATGATTGCTCACCGCAGCCGCACGTTTCCTTCAAATGCGTCCTGCTGCTCTCGTGGGCGTCCTGAGCTCCATCCCCGGCTTCCTCCGCAACATCAACCGGACCGCAGCCTGGCGCTGAAGCCGTGGTGTCGTCCGTCTTGCTCACCATGGTCAAAAAGACAAACAAGCGACGTGACAGTTTTGGAGAAGAGCTATTGACAAGACGGCTTGGTGTGCTTTGGGCCCTTGTGTTAGTCTACATGCGAAGGAGACAGGCTTAGGGAAAACCAAGTGTGCTAAGGAAGGACAATGCTGTGTGGCTCACACGTGCTTTCCTCCTCTCCGCCTCTTGACCTGTTTGCCTTTGCTCGCTTGGCCCCGCCCACTGACTGAGGCTACTACGGAAAGTCACGCGCGACAAATTTCTATCACTCAATATGCTCGTGATATTTTGTAAGGCTGTGTGTTTCCTATCCCTTATCGAGCCAAGGCACATATTCTACATTACACAAATGTCACAAAATGCATATATGGTGAAGTAAACTGATCTCGACTCAATTTACTCACGAATCGTCATTTATTTTTATCCATCCATCCATTTTCTGAGCCGCTTACCTGGAGCCTATCCCAGCTATCTTCGGGCAAGAGGCGGGGTACACCCTGAACTGGTTGCCAGCCAATCGCAGGGCACACATAAACAAACAACCATTCGCACTCACGTTCACACCTACAGGCAATTTTAGAGACTTCAATCAACCTACCGTGCATGTTTTTGGGACGTGGGAGGAAACCGGAGTACCCGGCGAAAACCCACGCAGGCACGGGGAGAACATGCAAACTCCACACAGGCGGGGCCGGGGATTGAACCGTTTTAAAAAGTCTGAACTATCGCTAAAGCGAGTTTCAATTGATGGCCATTTTGTTAAAATTGTGCAAACCTTCAAATGTCTTGGTACAGTCCTTGAAAGTCCCTTGCACATTTCTGAAAATACAGATTTTATCTTTAAAAAAAAAAAATCAAAGCGAAATAGCTTTGAAGATGCTGCTGTCTTTGTGTCAGTCTGCAAATGTTAGAACTTGTCTATTCTGCACATATTGAGAGTGTTTATACATTTTATTTCTGTGCTTGGTTTCATCACTTGAGTCGTAAGTGTGATGTCAAAATTGATGAAATGGCAGGTAAAGTTGTTCGGGAAAACCCAGAAACCTCTGGTCCACATTTGCACTGACAGGGCGAGGCAAAAAGCTCAGAGAATACTAGCAGACAGCTCTCGTCCTGTGTCCTGCCACTTTGAGTTTCTGAAGTCTTGGAGGTGCTTCAGAGCTCCACTGGCTAAAGAAAAATATTTGATTCCAAATACCATCGCAATCCTAAACTCAACAAAGTAACCAATCCACCTTTACGTATGACCTGAACGGCTCCATTTCAATGTTTTATTTTACTTGATCTTATTGTACTTTTATATATATAAATGTATATATGTTATTTCCATTGTCAATATCTATTATAGTGCTGTATATCTTCTGCGTTAGTGAGCCAAAAACAATTTTACATCCCAGTGGACAATGAAGAATTATTGTATTCAATTGAAAATTGATTTAGGTATACTCAGTGTGAAATCTCAGCGTCTTGAGTTGAACACAAATCTACTACAATGCAGACACATCATTCATCATACTCCACATCACACAATACAAATTTTGGGACCTATTAAGTGAAAGTGTTTGGGAATCATTAGTGAACTTCACAGCACAGAAAGAGTGTAAAGACCACCAAACTCAATGAAGAGATGAACTTTGACCATCATATAATCAACTCTTGATAATCTCACAGTGGAGTCAAACAATGAAGGGTATCAATTACACTCAGAGGCATGCATAATGCAGTAGACCCTGCCAACATGTAAAGTATGCCTTACACCTTTATTATTCCATCAACTCTCTAAAGAACAGGTACACTCAGAGTCTAATCTTGTGATGTACTATATTCTAGCTGCATAAAAAAAAACTGATAACACAGTAATACAATAATGTTTGGTTGACAGTGCCAAATACGCTAGAATCATATAGTTTAACCTATATTAGTAGCTTTTTTGGACAATGTGTATAAAAACTAGATAATATATAATTATTTGATGCAGTTTAAGTTGTGGCCAGCGATTGTGTGTGGATATGAATTTCAATAATTTTGCCAAATATTTAATCATAATTAATTTTAAGTTCATGTGCTACATATCAAAATTAGGTTTGTTATACATTTGAAGAAGAGGTTACCCTAAGAATTTAATTACACTGCGAACCTATGGTGACTTCTACTGTGTTGCTCCACACGGGAGGCATTGATAAGCTGTCAATATTAAATCATTACAATTGTAAATGTTGAGGAAATTTCTGTTTGTCGTAAGATGAAGAAATGAAAGTATCTTATTTAGAAATGTCTTTTAAGAATATTTATCTTAGAACTGCTAAGAGAGAAACGTTTTGAAAAAAAAAGTGCTTTCAGCCAAGCATCTGTCCCTTGTCTTCTTGCTTTCTGACTCACATCATCATCATCAACTGTCTATTATACCTTGACCTGAAAGGTGGAAGCCCCCTCCTTAAATAGCAATTAGAGCCCATTGGAAACCTAACAAGCAAGGCATTCGCCAAAGCACTTTGCGATCTTGGTATTTTGCAGAACACCGGAGACAGTTGTATTGTCTGTGCATTTCCTTAGTCTGGTCCACCAGACTAGGGAGAGGTTGCTCTTATCACATCCAAGGACAGATGTTTAGTTTCCCATGCATAATTGTCTAGTTACAAAATACAGTACATTATGCCATGACATGTGTCCTTGTTTCTTTCAATCAAAAACTACATGTGAAGATTACGATTCCTGTAGTGTTCTTGCACTATATAGTCTGAATATGTGTCAGATATTTATTAATTTAGACTCAAGTCCTGCATCTAAATCTATTAAATACAGTGTTAACTGAATATGTAGTTGCGGTCATGTTTTTGACTCATCACTTTCTTTTAATACACTTATTGGACACTGAGGTACTCATGCACTAATTAGATCTATATGGTATATAAAAAAAAAGTTGTAGCGTTTTACAAAATGTGGATATTTGTGGCATGTCAATCAAATCTGAGTATTATTTTCCATTGTGATACAGCCCTTGTATTGGATCGCATTAGATTGTGCCTAGCTAATGAACTGTTCGTGAGCATTCAAAACATGCAGACACTGACAGTGATAGGTATTGGTTTTTATTCCAATCATGTTTAGAGTGGTTTACAGAGTTGATGCAGTTGTCATATTAGAAGGAACTTCTCCTGTGTGGTTGAGAATGGCAAGCATACATCAAATTACACGTCACCGCATGTGCTTTATGGTGCCGCTAAAAGTTGTCTGAAATTGTTCTAATAACTCCAAATGCGATATAAAGATGGAAGACATTTTCTCTGGCTGAGGGATGTGGGGTTACTGTATATTGCAGTCGACTGAGGATTATTGACTTGGAACTACAAATAATGAAAACAATTCATCATACGGGCACTCACTTTCGAGGGAAGCGCTCTCATTCTTGTGAGTCACACTGAAGCACAGATGCAAAACAAGTTCGTTAAAGCTGAATATGCACAAGTCCAAAACAAGTTAGTTAAATCGGAATATACACAAGTCTTGAATGGGACCTACTGCACTGTAGTGCTACATACAACAAGCTCCAACTGGGTGGATAAAGAGTTTAATCTACCTGATGTTTCATTTTTGGATACTGTGTGTTTAACAGTCTTAATTCAGAATTCCTGCTGTACCAGGAATTTGAAAGAAAGATCCCCTACTGGAATAAGTCACACAGTTATGCTATAATGGCTTACCATTTGGGACAAAGGTTCGAGCTGGCATTCTATCCTGACAGTCATATGTGGAATAACGGCATGGCCGCGTTTATCGCTGCCACTCATGCAGCATATAATCAGAATGTTACGGTAAGTGTTCAAATACTCCTATTTATCAGCTCAACAGAATCTTACAAAGAGGTATTAAACAATGGACAACAGTAATGAAATATAAACACATTTAGTCTGTAGAACAGCTGTCACAACCTAAAGATTATATATATATAAATATAGGACTATATTGCTCAATTTAAGACAAAACATAATACTTCTAGTTCTAATCAGACGTCACAGTTAGGATATGCCTCAAGTCTCATTCATTCATTCAGCTTCCATTCCGCTTCTCCTCACTAGGGTCACCGGCGTGCTGGAGCCTATCCCAGCTATCTTCGGGCGAGAGGCGGCGTACACCCCGAACTGGCCGCCAGCCAATCGTCACAACTAAAATGTTTTAAAGCAGGATTGTCACATTAACATAAAGGAATTAATAAATAAAAAAATTATCATCATATTCTTTCATAGAAAACCAAATGAATTGTTTGCTCTCCCACAAACCATCCATTACATTGGAGCTCTGAATGTATACCAGAAAAATTATTGACTTACTGTAAGTATCCAGAGTTTACTTATTGAATTCAATTTGCTCATTCTTACACATAAGGACTTCTTTTTACACTTGCATAACTAACAAGGCTACTCTCTTTACATTCTCCCTGTACATTGATACAGCTACAGTATTAAGAGTTAGTACTGTACACGTGTTACAACTACACCATCGACTTAAAAAAATCCCTCACTTAACCAGCAATCACACTCTTGTTTGTCCATTTTTTCCTGAGATGTAAATAAAAGGAAGCCCCTCGAGCAGATTAGTTGCCTCTGGTGTTTTTGTTTGGAACACAAAATTCAATCGTGGTGAGTGATTCACGGTTGAATAACAACTGAGCAGCTGTTTATACAAAGCAATTTGTGTATCAAGAACACAGTTTTTTAAAAAACGCTTAGGACTGTGTCATTCACGAGGAACATATTCAAATCATTGACAAAAACGTTTAGTATTTCTATTTAAAATTGACAATTTGCGAAAAAAATAAAATTAAATTAAAAAAAAGCCACAGCTACCTCAGCAGTCCAACTTTCAGAGTTTCGTCGTGTTTCATGGGATAATTAAAATGCATGGTGTGGTAGACATTTTAAACATTTTGCTGTCTGGTAAATTGTGCATTTCACCTGTCAAAAGGTAACAAGTGTCAACAGTGAGTTTAATTCGGTCATTAACGAGCAGACTGTTTGGTGTTAATGTATTGAGTGAGTACAGTACAAATTCCAGTACAATTCCTTAGTTATTTTGCCACCACCTCCAAATCTAAACACATAAAATGTATGAGAGATACAGCTGTATGAAATAAAAAAAAGTTCGTCGTTGTTGATCTGCTGTAGTCCAGTAACGGACTCATATGCCTCAGATAGTTCACACAAACACAGTGTGGGGCTGATTTATGGTTCACCTTGAAAGGTCACAGTTGCTCTCGGCCACACAAAAAAAGCTCATGGTCTTCCCAACATGGCTGCTCAGCTGCACTCAAAAAAGAAAAGATTGCTTTACTAATAAGGCCCCACAGTATACAAGTGACACCTGTATGCACGTTCTACTTGAATCAAAGATTGACTTAAAGTGACACGTACTAAGTTCTGTATCGCACTGTAGTTCATATTGAAAAAGGGTCTCTGGCAGAGGTGGGCAAACCTTTGTACTCAAGGCCCAGCTTTGATTTTTAAAATGAAAACATGGCTCAGTTCATTCATACATAAGGTAAAAATAATTTTAAAAAGTTAAAATATGAAAATTCATTTATCCATTTCCTGTATTGGTTAACCTCAATAGGGTCGCGGGCGCGCTGGAGCCTATCCCAGCTATCTTTGGGTGAGAGGCGGGGTACACCCTGAACTGGTCGCCAGCCAATCGTAGGAATACGAAAATTATTATATGTAGATTTTAATATATTACAATAATTTATTTTAATCAATACAATAACTCATGGTGGGCGGCTAGTAGTGCCGGCTAGTAGTGCCTCATAGTTCTGAGGACCCGAGTTCAAATCCGGCCGCACCTCTATGAAGTTTGCATGTTCTCTCTGTGCCTGTGGGGTTTGCTCCGGGTACTCCGGTTTCCTTACACATCCCAAAAACATGCATGGTAAGTTAATTGAAGCCTCTAAATTGTCCTTAGGTGTGAATATGAATGGTTGTTGGTTTATACTGTATGCGCCCTGCGAATGGCGGGCGACCAGTTCAGGGTGTACCCAACTTCTCGTGCAGTCAGCTGGGACAGGCTCCAGCACGCTCGCAATCCTAGTGAGGATAAGCGGTACGGAACATGGATGGATGGATAATAACTCATCATTTTTATTCATTTTATTAAAATTAACCTGTTTAATGCAATAAAAACAAAATGTTGCATATTTTATCTTTTCTAAAAATAACCAATTATTATAATGAATACAAATACAATTTTAAAAAGGAATATATATTTTCATTAAATTGTAGGGGGGGGGGGGGGGGGGGGGGGGGGGGGGGGGAAACAGCTAAATTAAAGCTACGAAAATGACGAGCCTTGCTAATGGAAATCCTTGGTGGGCTGGATTAAAGAACGCAGTGGGCGGTATGTGGCTCCCGGGCCATACTTTGCCCACCCCTGGTCGATGGTGTATATCAGTCAAAATCCAGAATAACAAAAGAAGTTCAAAGATCAGTTCTTTGCTAATCTGCCTGTGCCTTAGCAGCAGGGGCCGCTGCAGTTGCAGACATCAGTCTGGCTGCATCTTCTTGAGGCACCACTGGTTCTTGCTGACCCACTCCCTCCGCATCTTCTTGTTCCACGCCAAGTGGAGGTAGTCTCTGTGTTACGGTTTGCCTGGAGTTCACTCGGAGCCTCCAGGCGTGAAGGAAGAGGGCGGGGTCCGGCATGGCTGCGGGCTCCGCAGGGCCGGTCACTTTCTCCATGGGCACACATTCCCGGGCGCGCTCCATTCTGGAGAAGCCTCTCGTGTTCTTTCGCTTGGGTTTAACTACAGGAGAGGAGTTGGTTGCTCCCAGGAGCACCTGCTGGGGAGAGATGCTGTTGCCGCAGTACTGAGGTGCCTGACTGGAAGCTCTTGTCAGGAGCGCGTGCCTCTGCTGCAGTCGCTGGTGATGCAGCTTCTGCTTGGCAGCATGCAGCTGAAAGGAGAGGTACGCCGCTGCCTCAGTTTGTTTCTGCAGCTCAGTGTTCAAGATGGTGGAGCAGTGGCTGCGCCGTTTGAGCTCCTCCAGGAAGTGCCGTTCTTTTTCCTTCAGATTGGCTCGAAGGGCTCCCACCAATGCGCCCTTGTGGCTCAGCTCCTTGTGAATTTCTCCTATGGTGCACTCCTGCTCGCACAGACGGTCTTCTACATACCTGCAGCGGACCTCCAGCAGCTCCTCCTCTTCTTGTATTTCTAATACAGTGAAAGATCAAAGAAAGAGATGTGAAATTTCAAAAATGATTCACAGCAGTGTTTTGAAAACAATCCTATCACACTGAATAGCAAAATGGATGAAAACACTAATATGCATGCCAAGCAGTGTTACTTTGATAAGAAACATTTCAGTGAAGCAGGGGATACTTTCCAGACCCTTCCGCAGTAGGTGAAAATCTGCTATACAGACCAAACTTACTACAACCCCAATTCCAATGAAGTTGGGACATTGTGTTAAACAAATAAAAACAGAAATACAGTGATTTGCAAATCATGTCCAACCTATATTTAATTGAATACACTACAAAGACAAGATATTTAATGTTCAAACTGATAAAATTTATTGTTTTTAGAAAATAATCATTAACTTAGAATTTTATGGCTGCAACATGTTCCAAAACACATGGGACAGGGTCAGGTTTACTCCTGTGTTGCATCACCTTTTCTTTAAACAACATTCAATAAACGTTTGGGAACTGAGTACACTAATTGTTGAAGCTTTGTAGGTGGAATTCTTTCCCATTCTTGCTTGATGTACAGCTTCAGCTGTTCAACAGTCCGGGGTCTCAGTTGTCATATTTTACGCTTCATAATGCGCAACACCTTTTCAATGGGAGACCGGTCTGGACTGCAGGCAGTCATTTTGAACATTAAATATCTTGTCTTTGAAGAAATAGAAAATGAGCAAGGCAGTGAAGAAACATATTTTTTCTGACTGTAAAGTGGAGACGCTGCTAAATGAAGTGGAGGCGCGGAAGAAAATCCTCTTTGGCACGCTGTCCTCTGGCGTGAACAACAAGCAAAAGAGGAGTGAATGGGCCAGGACTACAGGCAGGCCAGTCTAGTACCTGCACTCTTTTACTCCGAAGCCACGCTGTTGTAACACGTGCAAAATGTGGTTTGGCATTGTCTTGCTGAAATAAGCAGGGGCGTCCATAAAAAAGACGTTGCTTGGATGGCAGCATATGTTTCTCCAAAACCTGTATGTACCTTCCAGTATTAATGGTGCCTTCACAGATGTGTAAGTTACCCATGCCAATGGCATTAACACATACCATCACAGATGCTGGGTTTTGAACTTTGCGCCCATAACAATCCGGATGGTTATTTTCCTCTTTGGCCCGGAGGACACGACGTCCACAATTTCCAAAAACAATTTGAAATGTGGACTCGTCGGACCACAGAACACTTTTACACTTTGCATCAGTCCCTCTTAGATGAGCCATGGTCCAGAGAAGCCGGCAGCGTTTATGGGTGTTGTTGATAAATGGCTTTTGCTTTGCATAGTAGAGTTTCAAGTTGCACTTACGGATGTAGCGCCAAACTGTATTTACTGACATTGGTTTTCTGAAGTGTTCCTGAGCCCATGTGGTGATATCCTTTACACTTTGATGCAGTGCCGCCTTAGGGATCGAAGGTCACGGGCATTCAATGTTGGTTTTCAGCCTTGCCGCTTACATGCAGTGATTTCTCCAGATTCTCTGAACCTTTTGGTGATATTATGGACCGGAGATGATGAAATCCTCCTTGCAATTATACGTTGAGGAACATTGTCCTTAAACTGTTCAACTATTTTCTCATGTACTTGTTCACAAAGAGGTGAACCTCGTCCCATCTTTGCTTGTGAATGACTGAGCAATTCAGGGAAGTTAATTTTATACCCATGGCACCCACCTGTTCCCAATTAGCCTGTTCACCTGTGGGATGTTCGATGAGCATTCCACAACTTTCTCAGTCTTTTTTGCCACCTGTCGCAGCTTTTTTGGAACGTGTTGCAACCATAAAATTCAAAGTTATTGATTATTTGCTAAAAACAAAGTTTATCAGTTTCGTTAAAGACCAATTATGGATACATGAGAAAATGAGACATTTCACTTCATGAACGACCAACTGGTTTCCTCTTTTAGATGATCAACAGTATTTTTCTTAAATTCACATTGTGCAAATAGGAGTAGACTGCATTTTCTTGTTTATAAACATTTCTAGTGAGGCAATTTCAAACAAAAAGAAATATAAATAGATTTCAGTTTTTAAATGTTTTTGCGAGTATGAAAAACATAAGACAATTTTAAAAAAAATAAAAAGAACGCAAGTGCTTCATCTTATTATAAAAGGCACCATTTCATCCAACTGTAGTAGTACCAGTCAGAACACAGGTGGGCACTACGTAAAAAACGAAGTTGACAATGTGGTTGTGTTTTTTTGTTTGTTTCCCACCAAACGTCTTACTGGGATTTACAATTGGTACCGAAAGTATTTAGACCCCCTTAAATTTTTTACTTTTTTAATATATATATATATATATATATATATATAGCAGCCATTTGCTAAAATAATTTAAGTTATTTTTTCCCACATTAAAGTACACACAGCACTCCATATTGACAGAAGAAAAAATGAATTGTTGAAATTTTTGCAGATTTATTAAAAAAGAAAAACTGAAATATCACACAGCCATAAGTATTCAGATCCTTTGCTCGGTATTTAGTAGAAGGACCCTTTTGAGCTAAGTTTTTCACACCTGGATTTGGGGATTGTCTGCCATTCCTCCTTGCAGATCCTCTCCAATTCTGTCAGGTTGAATGGTGAGCGTTGGTGCCCAGCCATTTTCAGGTCTTTCCAGATATGCTCAATTGGGTTTAAGTCAGGGCTCTGGCCGGGCCATTCAAGAACAGTCACGGAGTTGTTCTGAAGCCACTCCTTCAGTAAGTTAGCCGTGTGCTTATGGTCATTGTCTTTTTTGAAGGTGAATCTTCGGCCCACTCTGAGGTTCTGAGCACTCTGGAGAAGGTTTTCGTCCAGGATATCCCTGTATTTGGCCGCATTCATCTTTTCTTCGATTGCAACCAGTCTCCCTGTTCCTGCAGCTGAAAAACACACCCACAGCATGACGCTGCCACCACCATGCTTCAATGTTGGGACTGTATTGGACAGGTGATGAGCAGTGCTTGGTTTTTGCCACACATGCCACTTAGAATTAAGGCCAACAATTTCTATCTTGGTCTCATCAGACCAGAGAATTTTATTTCTCACCATCTTGGAGTCCTTCAGGTGTTTTTTAGCAAACTCCATGTGGGCTTTCATGTGTCTTGCACTGAGGAGAGGCTTCCGTCGAGCTACTCTGCCATAAAGCCCCGACTGGTGGAGGGCTGCAGTGATGGTTGACTTTCTAGAACTTTTGCCCATCTCACGACTGCATCTCTGGAGCTCAGCCAGAGCCTCTTTGGGTTCTTCTTTACCTCTCTCACCAAGGCTCTTCTCCCCCAATTGCTCAGTTTGGCCGGACAGCCAGCTCTAGGAAGGGTTCCGGTCATCCCAAACGTCTTCCATTTAAGGATTATGGAGCCCACTGTGCTCTTAGGAACGTAAAGTGCAGCAGAAATTTTTTTGTATCTCAACGCACGACTGTATGGTGTCGTCGATATATGCGGACACAGTGCAATATTGTGTATGGCCACTATAATTTATTGCTTGTCTGGCATCAATATCTAAAAATAAACCATAGTTGGACTCAAGGAGCGTATACTAAAAGTTCATTCGGTTAGTTCTGATACATATTGTCCCACGAGACACAGTGGCTGCAGCTTCCTCTTCACATGAATTTAAAGCTGACAACAGTATATTCTTTTTGCTTGCTTGCTCTGTATACAACCTTTGCGCCCTTCATTGCTGTCAAACTCTCTGGGGGTGGGGGTGCACATGAAAAGCAGAGTTAGACCTGGCCATTAGGGCTTACTGAGCAAAGCTGGCCAAGGGAGGAGATTGCCGTGTGGGAAGGAATTATCCACTTGTCCGCCAGATATATCCAATTCCCATACAATGCAGTCGAACAGGCCCAGACTAAAGCAGAATTCACTTAACCACTGTATTTAATGAAGCAATTGTTTTTGAGAGGACACCTATGAACTGATCAAGGCGATCATTTATGCCGCCTATTGCCCTCACAATCCCTTGTTGTGACTCCAGCACAGCACGGGCGAGGACACGGCCAGTCAGGCGGGCAGCAGCCTGTTCTTGGGGCGTAATTGCGGCGGATACGCCAGTAACTGTGGACGAACCCTCCGCGTCTGTGACACCAGGGACGGACGGGAGAGGAATCCCGTAAACATGTAGCACGCAGAAAATGCGTGTCCTCTCCTGTGTATTAAAATAATAAATTGAGTAATTAAACATGAGTCACAGTCTTTGATATACTGACATGCTTCTATTTGAATTCAAAAGATTTATTACAAACTAAATACCATACACACAACATTTACGCATGAACCTTTATCTCATAGGGCTGAGTATAGGTTACTGTATGAACATATTTGTTGTGAGTTATAAAAAATAAATGGTATTTACCTTGGGGGTAATCAGAGTCAGCCACCTGTGAGAGTAGCGTCATCCATGATTGCAACTACTCTCTCCTCAAACGTGGTGAGGCCCTCCACGCCGGTTCCTCTGCCAGATCTTGGCGGCGGGCAGCTGTGCGCCACTTCATATCCACCTTTATATCAGCCCACTTCTTTTTTAGTTCAGGGTGTGTGCGCTGTTGTGACCCCTCAGCAATGACAGCCCCACACATGCTGTCCCATTCACTCCTCTTCCGCTTGTTGTTCACGCCGGAGGACAGCGTGCCAAAGAGGATTTTCTTGCGCGCCTCCACTTCATTTAGCAGCGTTTCCACTTTACAGTCAGAAAAAATCATTTTCTCAAATACCTTGCTCATTTTCTATTTCTTCAAAGACAAGATTTTAATGTTCAAACTGACTGCCAAACTGACCCATTGAAAAGGTGTGGCGCATTATGAAGCATAAAATATGACAACGGAGACCCCGGACTGTTGAACAGCTGAAGCTGTACATCAAGCAAGAATGGGAAAGAATTCCACCTACAAAGCTTCCACAATTAGTGTCCTCAGTTCCCAAACGTTTATTGAATATTGTTAAAAGAAAAGGTGATGTAACACAGTGGTAAACATGACCCTGTCCCAGCTTTTTTGGAATGTGTTGCAGCCATAAAATTCTAAGTTAATGATTATTTGCTAAAAACAATCACGTTTATCAGTTTGAACATTAAATATCTTGTCTTTGTAGTGTATTCAATTAAATATAGGTTGAACATGATTTGCAAATCATTGTATTCTGTTTTTATTTATGTTTAACACAACATCCCAACTTCACTGGAATTGGGGTTGTACAATGGAAATGTGCTTGGATTCATGCATACACAGATTCATTCTGGATATTTTTGGATTTGAGCGTACGCTATGTTTCAGTAAGAAATCCACGGAAGTCTTTGTACACGAGGGCCCTGGTGAGCACATTAGTGACCTCTGAGCTCACTCATGCTCTTCTGAATTAATGGACAAAAATTCCCTGACACACGCCAACATCTTGTGGAAAGCCTTCTCAGAAGGGGAACAGAGTCTATATTTTCTTTCATGTTCACTTCCAGTTGGCTCAATACTTGTGTCCATATAATGTACTTAAATGTTTAACTTAAGCTCTCCTTGATATTCCTGCACACCATCTCTCTTTTTTGTATTCCAGGAAAGATACTCAGACATAGAATCCCAGGATTGCAGTCGCTCATCATCACCACACCCAGGTTGAGCTCATAATACTTGAGACTTCATAATGTGATCTTCGTATAACACCGCACGCTTCTCCCCTCCACCCCCATCGTTTCCCTTGAATCTCTCTCTCTACCTCCCCTTTCTTTGCATCTTGCTACCTCTCATTGCCTACTTCTGGTTTCTCTCGCTGTCTGTTGTAAACAGACACCCCCGTGGGACAACAAGGGTAGGACGGATCAATTTGCCAGGGTGGGAGGAGAGTGCATTCTTTTGAAGGATAGGCACATAACTTTCCTTGGAAAAAGAGACGCTTCTAAAAGCTGAGTAATGCAGCTACACAGGCACTGCTCGCCTTTTGGCTCCTCTTTTTTTTCCATTTTCGCTTGCTGTTACAAAATGGTGCACATCTCTAAATTGAAGCAACAATTAAAACATCCAGCAGGGACTGCGTATTGTGTGTCAGAACAGGCTATCTTTGCAGCAGTTCTTCCTATTGCCACTGCCCTCATAAAGCCTTAACCAATTTGCTCTCTTCATTTCAGATTATTGGGTCAGCTCCCATCAAAGCACATACAGTATATGTGAATAGAAAGTCCGTTTTGTGTAAGGGTTGTAAGGACAGTGTGTGTGTGTGTGTGTGAGAGAGTGAGTGAGTGAGTGAGTGAGTGAGTGAGTGAGTGAGTGAGAGAGAGAAAGAGATGTCCCTGGGGGATGGGGAGGACGCAGGGACTGATGCAGCCATGTTACTGATGCTGCATTGGGGGTTGTGCTTGGATAGGGACTGAATGCTTAATCTCTGAGAAATGTAGGCCATGTCGAAAGATGGAAAAGACAGACATAAATTACGTAATGTGATATAACGGGACTGCAAGGGATTGGGCTCTCTTTCAACATACCTATTTGGCTGTGGCCCGGAGGTTTCAACTTTAGTTCAGTTGTCAATTCTGAAAAGCAAGAAAAAAGGCAGGTTAAAGAAAAGCAAATACAGAAATCCTGTCGGAGTGTCAATTTTGAGCCAAACGTCTCATTAAAAAGACATTTTCTTACAAGTTAACATTGCTAGATGCTGCTCCAAGCACATTTCCACATGTTCATACATAAATAATGAAGCTAAATCTGAGACTTTGCATTAAAGAATCACTGTCAGAGACGTGGCCAAGTTACACTTGCTCGTCAAAACTGTCTTTATTGCAGTCAGACATACAGCTTCACATTTATAACCATTGCTCTCCGAAATCAATACGTACTCAAAGAAAAAACGCTGCCTGTGCACTATTATTACGTTTAATAACAGAAGGCAACTGCCACAAAACCATGCAATCGAAAGCAAATTCAATCATCTTAAAACAAAGAAATAGTATCAGATTTTAAATAATACACGATATGGACAAAGACCATGTGACACACCCATTATAAAATCAGAGCAGTCCATCTTACAAATCCCTCCACTGTTTTCCCACTCTCCTATAATAATTAAAATGTGTCCAGTGAGTGTTTAATATATACGGTCACTGTCACACCCATGCTTTCCAGCACTGCAGTATTCTCACATGCATGACCATGCAGCTGGAAGAGGAGAGGGGAAGAATACAGGAAGAGAGATGGAAAGAATCAATAATTTTATGGAGATTACTGTCCTTAAGAGACTACTGTCAAACAGCAGTAACGCAGTATGTCTATGTTACAAGGGGTGGATCATTGTATGGAAATTGAGATTGGTAGTCGGAGGTGTTGTTTATATAAAGGAGCGACTGAACCCCGAACTGCTCTGGCAAGCATCCCTTGTTCAACCTCTCGTCATCTACATTTTGGTGCAGGATCAGACAAATGTACACTTTTTAAAGGCCCAGTAAACTGACCAAAAAATGTCCACAGAGAATAGTATTATTGACAAGCTTGCCAAATTTGAATGAATAAAAAATAAATATCACAAAGTATGTGAACATCACATCAACCTCCGACTGCCCTTCAGGTAGCAGCACTTTAGCTAGCTGGCAGAATGCACTCCTTGGCTATTTTTTTTTTTTTTTTTTTTTAATGTCTGGCAATAACAATCCAAACACATAAAAGACTCGGACCGATGACAACTGATCCTCTTCAGTGTGCTGAGACACAAAGCTGTTCTGAGTCGCTACCAGGTGGTAATGAGCAAGACGGGGTCCTCTGTTCACGAGGAAGTTCCGTTTGCACGGTTTACTGTAGATCTCGTTGTTTTGCAAGTACAGTGGTAACTCAGTACATGAACACCCAGGTTGACAGACTATTGAGTTAGTGAACAAAGTTTTCAAAGAAATACTGCCTTGGTTCATACACTATGCATCAGTTCACTAACAGTCTTGGCATGGACGCAAAAGGCTCAGTCGTGCTTTTTTTTTGTGCCATATAGAGATCATTGACTATGCGTCTCGCATTGCAGGATTTTAGTTTTTTTGCTCAAAAATAGCCATTTTTTTTGGCTCCAGAGAACTGAAAACTGCTAGCAATAGTGTTATTTGGAAGCCTTTTGTACTGCATTACGGTTTAAATAAGTGGACATAATAGCTAAACATGAAAATAGTGTTTGTGATCTCACTGTGCAAATCTACCATCTGTACTATTAAGAACAAAAAGGCAAAAAAGACAGCCATTGTGATTTGCGCATAAAGGAGTGACTGTTTCGACGATGCCAAGAACTCAAATTGCCGAGGAGGAAGAAAAATTATTGTTGGTGTGTATAAATAAAAAGGGGCTTGCTGGTGATATGATTAGCCGATAGCTATCTATATAGCCTCTTTATTTCAAAAAGGCGAAGATGTGATTTGCTAGCGAACACACCGTTATTTTCTTTCCATAATAAAGTGTTTTCACTTATTTCTACATTGCACTGTATTTAGTTTTAACTAAAAACTGGGTACAACAAGGTAAAAAAATTTTTTTGACTGGAACGGATGAATTCTATTTCTCTTCATTTCAATATGAAACAGTGCTTTGGTTCCAGAAAGTTGTAGTTCACGAATAGTTTTTCTTAACCATGAAGGATATACTTTGCATACATCATTCTGAAAGCACTACATTACACTGTATGTGTATACTGTATTTCTGTGAATAAATATATTCTCATATCCGGAACTAAAATCACCACTTATATGGTTAACCTTGTAATTTTAAGGTTTTAGAGAATGAAAGTCATAAAATGTATTGAAGGGCCACAGACATGCACACACACACACACAGACCTATCCTAGTATATGTATATTAGCTGACTTTAATCTAATGAACGATAGATCCACAAGGTGGTCAGAGAAAATGATGTCATCTCCAGGAACTGTAACATGACATCATCACGTTGTCATCATTGTCTGGCATTGATTCATGTCAAAGGGACACTAATAGGTTAGGAGCCTGGTGCTATTCATGCTGATTAATACAGAACACAAGCACAGCATAAATGAATACTGTGCAACCTCTCAAGTGCAATACCCCAAAAAGTACAATAACAATTTGAGTTCAACCTTCAGTTTTCTGTGAAACTTGACACAGTGCACATCTTAAGGTTGAACTACACAAGTGTGTTGTGCTTTTTCTTTGGTGTTTTTGTTTCTTTTGGAATTTCCATTACAATCGACCAACTATTCCATCCAACTATTTTCTATAAGATTTGTCCTCGTTTGGGTTGCTCGTGAACTAGCAAGACAATCACACACACATTCGCACCTATGAACAATTTACAGTCTTAAAATTAACCTAATAAGCAAGCACTTTGAACAGATTCCCCCCCCCCCCTGAGTTTTATGGTGATTATTTGAGCCTGGAAAACATCAATTCACTATACATTATTTGTGAAAGATATTTTTTTCACTTGTATGTCAGCAGTTATACCTGCTTGGTCATGTTAGAGAGTACGAAGTTATTTATGTTAGGAATAATAAGAATTTTTGATAGTGGAAAAATTATAATCTGCAACATGCAAAATATTCAGATCACTCATCATTGCAAAATAAAATATGACTCAATTCATTGCTATCAAAATAGATCAGCATCTTGAAAAACACGCTTGAAAAGTCATGGAGGTGGGAAAAGTATTGATTATGTACTTAACTATAGATACTACTCTGGTAAAAAGTACAAGCACTGATTCAACGGCTATACGAAATGTACTGTAACAGACTTCTTACATGTACTTAAGTACATAAGTAAAAAGCGAGCCATCATTGGCTCAAATTTTATGCAATCAAAACAATGTGTTCCCATAGATTTGCTAATTTTGTGAAGGTAACAAAAAATTATAAATTAGCTCATGATAACAAATGAAAATTAATTGTACAGTATGTTTTTTTCAAATTAGACTTTTTTCTTTAGATTTACAGTAGATTTTTGAGATCCAGAAACTGGTGGTTTAGGCTTGCGCAAAACAACGCATTTGCCGAGAAACAGTCTTCTCGCCAATAACGTCAAACAATTCAATTAAATAACGCCAGGGATGGGGAATATCCAGCCTCAACGAATCTGTTACCATCGTCGGTAATGCGCCCTCAACTGTGGTTGACTTTACCCGTCTCTATTTAGTGACGTCATCCGCGGAGGTTGAAAACGTAATGTGCATGTTTTAACAAAATAAGGAGTAGAAAGTACAGACATGTTTCCCAACGTAGGGAGTAAAGAGTCATCAGAAAAAGAACTCCTCTTAAGTACAGTAACTAAGTATTTACTTCGTTACTTTCTGCCTTTGCATAAGCATAGAAGTAAACTGCTGAATCATAATTTGCTGCATACATTTTTAATAAGACACTCACCCGAGCACCGCCTCTGCAGGGAAAGGATCTCCACGTGGAGCCCGTGGAGCAAAGTGAGGTGCTCCTGCCTGAGGAACACCACGCTCCTCTCCGTGCTCTCCAGCTGTCGGGCCACGTTGCTCTCTTCGCCCATGGCTGGGTTTGCACTCACAGGGAGGCAAGGGGCAGAGGGGCGCTCACGAAGATGGGGCGAGGGTTGCAAAATTCAGGCAAATGGGAAACTTTCCATTGAAAAGAATGGGAGTGTGTGGGTGGGAACAAGTTGGGGGGGGGGGGGGGGGAATTCACAAAATTAAATATTGGTACTTAATAAAGAACTTTAAATCTAGTTGGGGGGGGAAAAAATTATCATCCTGACTAAAACAAGCACATTTCATGCAAGTACGAGCCGTTTCAAAACAAGCACATTTCATGCAAGTACGAGCCGTTTCTTGGGGGATTTTTTTTTTTTTTTTTTTTTTTTTGCTTTGCGTTGCTCGGGAAAATGTTGGAGTGAAGTAAAAAAAAAAAAAAAAAGTAATTAAGTTACTGTAATGCACTCAAATGTGGGGAATGAGAGCTATTTTGCATGGATGTCTGCTGATGACAAAAGAAAATGTTTTAATGTGATACATTTCAATACCCAGTTAAATACCATTAATTCCATAATTTTCATGGAAAGTTTCCAATTTGGAATATTTCCTAAATCCTCCGGTTTAATTTAATTGGATGTAAACTCAGTGGAAACTTTCCAGAAATTTCCTGAAAATGTTCCACCCCTTTGCAAATGTAAATGGAACACACATTTTATGGATGTAGCCCGTGGCGCTCCAGCACTGCTTTTGTTAAAGATGTCATCACTAGAGAACTTCTTGCTGAGGTTCTGTCCAAAGGAAGAAAGAAATTAACATTGGATGCAGCTGGATAGGAAAATAATAACAGCGTTTTGTCTCCTTACCTTGAGTATTAATGCAAAGAATAGACGAAACTCGACCCCCAATGCTCACAAACGTGTTGCTTACAGGCTTGTATCCTTCACGCGACTCCATGCAGTGAGCGTGAAGCAGTCTTAAAAGTGTTGCTGTTGACATAAAAACCGAACAACTACTGCTCCGGTAAAAGCTAAATCCAGCGTTAACATGAGCTACAATCCTTCTGGCTCGGATTCTGTGGGGCGGGTGTGGTGTGAACGAGAACACGGTGGTTAGATCACGCGAGAACAAACGTCGTACCACAGAGGCGACCTGGCAGCTGATTGGTGGGATCACAGATCGGAATAGGTTGATGTGACACGTCACAACGCAGTGTCAGTGTCACATGTCTGTGTGAAGTTGTCGCTAAATGGAAATGGCTGTTTATTATTTGTTCCATACAGATCTCAAATGTTGTGTTATTGGCACACGCAATTCTTTACTTGCATGAACATACGAAAAGAAGTTAACAAAATATATTATGGAGTTTTCGTTTTTCCAGCGTTGGTAGTTATTTTTTCAAAAGCAATTATTTAAAGATAAATATTTGTCGTACAGGGTGTTTTGGTTTTTGGGGTGGCCTATATGGTCTTTCTTGCTTGGGAAACACCCGTGTACGTCAGGCAGAGGTGATAAATGAAAGCTTTGTTATGGCACTGAAGGGGGGGGGGGGGGGGACGTTGTGGCATGACAACAATGTCAATTATTGTTCCTCAAAAAAAAAAAAAGACAAGGGATCTACAATGATTATCTTTATTATGACATGAAATAATGTTATTTTATAAACATAAATGGGAGTGTGATGTAGAAAATAATGTGTGCCAGAAGATATAAGTGATATTGACACTAAACTGAGGTTGTTTTCTCTCAGGTATCTTGTGCTTTGTAATTCATGAGATTCTCACAAGTGTGTAATCACATTCACAGACACTCGTCCAGTTGCAAAAAAAAAAAAAAAAAAAAGTTACATTGCACTGGTCTAAAGAGGTCCTGCAAATGACAAAACAGTATTACAGATCTTTATAAGGCTGCTGGGATAAAGACTGAACAGAACTTCCACTTTCTGATTTGAACTGATGGTATGCGTTCGGTCGGGAACAAGTTTGGGTGGACAACTGAAAGTCCAGTGCAGAATCTGTTTTGTAGTCCAGTGCAGAATCTGTTTTGTAGTCCAGTGGACTCCGTTAATAACAGATTTAATTAAAAAAAGAAATCTTTTTCATCTTTAACGGAACACTTCTTTCAGGACAAATAAATTACAAATATTCACAATTAACCCCCAAAATAAAAATTGACAAAAAAATATAAACACAAATGGACTGTGATGTGTCAAAGCCTGTGCGCACCTATGTGTGTTAGACTGTTTGCAGTACAGTGAACTTCCATATATTCGTGAATTCGACCACTTTTTGGTGGAACCTATATCCTCCATTTGCTGAAAATCTCAACTACTTGCTGTTTTTGTGCTCAAGTCAAAGCAATTAGCTTATTAATCTACCGCCATCTGATGGTAGAATGGTGTTGTTGTTGTTGTTAGATTTAATTCATTGATGCGTTTTTCGACTGCATTTGAGATGCCGTTTTGTTGGCGGTCCATAAATGCACCACGTGGACAGTCAAAAGTGAAAGTCAAAAGTGTTTCTGCTTTTCTCCTGATGCTTAAACTGCAGCCCCTGCGACCCAATCTCAGATAAGCGGAAGAAAATGGAGGGCTGGATGCTAACTAATACTATTGATGAGTCAAATGTGAAGGTGTTTTGTGTTGAATAATTTAAATACTGAAAGTTGTAACATGAGTTCATGATTGTGTACCATCGAGAAGCATGCTGTTGATGCTTTATGATCCTGTTTTAAGTGCTTTGCTGCCGTCTTGTGGCATGTACACACAATTGCATACCTTGTTCGGCGTAATTATTGACAGATTTTCACTATTCGCTCCAGAGCTTGGTCACCGTATTCATAGCTCTCAGATGTTTTTATTCCAACATTAACCTCACAACCAGGCATCGATCACTCATTAAAAAATATAATAGCACAGGTCTCCACACAATTAAGATACCTCTCTTCCTGCCTCATTAAAGGGGACATATACAAATTTGAATTTTATTGTTTGTATTCAAATATTTAGTTCTCTGGTGTGTCTGACCACCTATCATGACTGAAATTCAACAACCGTGGTTAAATTAATCAGTGGCTTTGACACAAATGCCATTGATTTGGAGTCTGTGACCCAGAGGAGTACGGTCATAAAACCACAAAAATCACTAAATTGGCAACACACACAAAAAAAAACAAAAAAAAAAAAACAATCCTTGGCGTTTGCATGAGACAGAACTGACACAACCAAGTGATTCCAAACAATGTGACATTGATCATTATTGAGTGTGCTGCCTGTAATTCTTTATCCTTTGTGTAGTTTAATGGCAGAATCGGACAGACCTTTTATTGAGACATCTGGGAACTGTTTGAAAGTGTGTGTGTGTGTGTGTGTGTGTGTGTGGGCGGGGGGCATAACGTCTGTCTCCGAAATCACTGAGGTAATTACCGAGTGTACTGTCCTCTAAAGGCCATTATAAGAATAACAGTTCCCATATTTCACAGGTTTCTTGTGAGCTCACAAAAGTGGTGACACTTGGCTGCTTGATTTGAACATTTGGATATACAAAGGGGCATCTTATGTAGCTCATTTGAGATCTTTACTGGTAATAACACTACTCATATTTTTTTCAGTTACTGTGCATGGGCCAAATATATTAACACATGGGAAGATCACCCTTAATATGTGGATTGGTTGTGCCACATTTGACAATGATTTACAATGGTCTTTCTGACAGAGGCAAACACGTGTTGAAAGCTTTCTGAGGTAGTAAGTGGCTTGAAGTTAATCTCACAAAAATACATCACCTTTGCATGACTAGTTGAAATAAAGTTTAGATTTGCTTGATTAATTCATTCAGTGGTGATGGAACCCAAAGCCATACGTTACATATACGATGATATCCATTAACGGCATGAAGTGTTGCTATGGAGATGCTTGTGAGCTTCACTCACCATAAGCTACATTTTGGAACACCCAGTCAGCCTATGTAGTGATGCAAGTTAGTATGAAAAGGAGAAGAGAAATGCAGCTGTCAGTGAGGCCAATCAACAACAAAAGCGGAAATAAACGTACCAAATCTAACACGGTGCCGAAATGAATTCTCTCTTATGTTTCCTTGTCTTTCTTGGCCTCCCGAGTGCTGCTCTTCAGGAAGTCACTCCTGAGCAGCCGGTAAAACAGGATGATGTTCATGACCGTCATGATGGCCAGGCCCACGCTGCCCAGAGTGTAGGCCAAGAGGGGCACCTTGTCTCTGTTGAGCACCAGCCAGCGGGTCATCCAGGCCAGGGTGTTGATGCGGAACACCACGTAGGTCCCCAGGTTGATCATGCTGTTGACCCGGTAGACGGTGCTGGCGGCCTGGTTGGCCATGCGCAGGATCTGCCTGAGGTGGAGGAATACCGAGTTGATCTCCACCACCAGGGCCACCACGGCGAAACCCACGTAGCGGTACGTTAGCACAGACAGGCCGAAACAGGTGATCACCTACAGGGAGACACAGGAAAGAAACATGGTAAGGTGGAAGAAAATAGAGAATACAGTGGTGCCTTGACTTAAGAGTTGAATTTGTTCCATGACCACACTTGTAACTCAACCCCCCCGGCCGAGTTGAATTTGTTCCATGACCACACTTGTAACTCAATCCTCCCCCGCCCCCCAATTGTTTTTTTGTTTTTTTTACAATTTCTAAAATGTATTTTAATAGGAAAAATAGCACACACTACCATTTTACTTTAGAAAAACATACAGGAATAATTAAATAGAATGTGAACAATTAAGCAATTTGTGCATCATGATAATTCAATGGGCATTGTGCTGCTCCTTTTGGTGTGCACGCCTTGGCTACCAGGGGGCAATACAATACATATGGACATACTACATATAGAAAAATACAGATTTGATGATGAAACAGAAGCATCGCAGTAAATTAGAATACTGTAGATCAGTTCACTGTATTTCAGCACTCTGATTCCAAAAGTGAAATTCATAAATGATACATATTCAACACAAGAAAATACTTTCCAGAACGCCAGTTCCAAACTCATTTCCATAGTAAAATCTTTTTTTGACTGCTTCTTATGCAACATTCTGATTTCTTGAAAATGGTACAAATTTTGGGGTTTGTTAGCTGTAAGCTAAAATAATCAAAATAGCAAATACACTCATAAACTAGTTTACTCTTTGTTGTGAATGTATATGTTTTTTTTAAATTGAACTCCAGAAATAATGTTTTCTAATTCTAATTTATTGAGCTCTACCTGTGCATCAAGGTATTGAAGAATACTGAAGACATCAGTAGTGTATTTCACTGTTTGACAGGATTTAGGAGAAAGGTCAACACACCTCTGCGAAGCAGTTCTTCTAAAATTCTGTTGAATAACAGCTAACATTAAATACCCACAAGGTGGCAGCATCGAAAAAGCAAGCAATATAACAAACAGGGCCCTCATGAGATGTGACATAATTAAGATATTCCAACCAGTAACATCCGATGTTTGAGCCAACCCATTCGAAAATAAACACTAGCCATTCCAAGTCAAAATGATACAAAGTGAATAGTGTGACAACTTGGTGTCATGGGACCAGGTGGAGACGACACCATGTGAGCAAAAGTGACTCATGACAACTTGAGTTTTTTTTTTGTTTTTTTTTGAGCCATTACTTTTGCTAAAGACTTGAACCAAACATTTTTTCTGTGACCGCTAAATTCAGTAGTCGGCAGGGGTTTGCTTATTTTTCTAATATAATAGGCATTTTACATTTGATCATGATGATTTACTGTGTATAAAAATAATTGCTTGAGCCCTCTGAATTTAGTCTCAGTCTAGAGGCAAAGCTATGATGGAGTACTGGGGAGTGGGCCACTGCTAGGGAGAGTCGTGTGGTCATACTACTCATACTTTGCACCACATACATTTATGACACGATCAAGAAAAAGACGCTTCTCAATTTGCAATTCTGTTGAGCTCTGTTGCTGTGCCTGTTCGACGCTGAACAGTTTATTTTGGTTGTGTTGTCCATTTATAACATTGCTTTTGGAAGAAAACTAACAAAAAAACACTGACACCAAGTTGCTGGTTGCCCACATATAAATAAAAATTATAAAACATGATGACTCACATTTAATAGTTGTAATTAACAGTAAAGGAGGAGTAACCTCATTTCTGAAATTAATACGATTCCAAAATTGCTTCTGTTTATATCCTACTTCTTATCAGTACACATGTATACCTTCGACTCTCTGGACTAGATGACAATGGTAAAAAACAAAAGCATTTATGACGACACACAGAGTGGCCCAACTGGGGTCACAGCCAAAGGCTAAAGAGCACTGTGTGTAGGACACACGCTGTTAAGTACAAAAACAAAAAGGCACAATGATGACGTGGTCATTTTATAACAAAAACATTGGAGGCCATGAAGCGCATGTCTGGTTCTGGCTGGTGTCTGGCTCACCTCCTGTAACAGGAAGCACTGTATTGCAGCGGTAGCATTAGTAACTTGGCAAGTATTTACTATACTGCATATGTCTCGTCATACTGCAACAATCTCACCAGCTTGCAAGAGGAGTCCAAATCAAAGCAGTTTGACAAATAAGGTGAGGCCAAAACAAGGCCACCGCAAGTAGGTTCGTTGTAAGAAGGGTGTGGGGTTCTTAGAATAGTTTTATGACTAATGTTGTTGACTCTAGTTAGTCAACAAAAAAAAAAAAAAATTTTAACGCAAAGGCGACAAGACAAAAAGGTTAGCAGTGACCTGATTTGTCTCAAAAAAGGACCAACATTTTCATGAAAACTCTAAAGGTAGACATAACGACATTACGTCACACAAACTTGCTCAGTTTAGATCATCAATGGATGAGATCAATGAGGATGTTTGGCTTTTTATTTGGCTTTTTTTGCAACATTTGTACTAAGGAAGGACCAGGCCCAACACTAAAACTGGAAACTAAGTAAGCGGATTCACATTCAAAGCAGAAAAATTCCAGAGCCACGTTGTCAATTGTTGTTAAAGTTAATAATATATATTGAGTTATTGTTTTTATGTTTTACGAAGTCTGATTAGTTATTTTAAACTTGTGTGACAAAATGTCCATAAAAACATTGCTTGTACATTTAATCAATGTTTTATGATGGCAACGATTTGACTCTGGACAGGAGTATTTTTATTTCAATTTTTTCCCAATAGAAATTTTGAATAGTTGCACAAGCAGACCAGAAGTGGATGAACAGGCATGATTTGATAACTATTTCCATCTTCGGAAACAGTAAAAATAAATCGACAAATACTGTGTTGAATGGTGGATTGTGCGTGCGTGTAGTATAAACATTAATAAATGCCTTTTTGAATACAAAAGAACGACAGAAAAGAAAAGAAAATATACTGTAACTACAACCTTGAAAACATTATTTCGGTGCGGATACAAGGGAATAATCAAATAGGATGTTTCTAACTCGATGGTGGTTATCCTTCCTTTATGGTTTTTGGTTAAATCCATCACTAATCTGGGTTGTTAAAAACTGATAAACGGGCAGCTACCATGGCCATTGCACAATTGAAGTGACGAGAAATGTCACAAACATCACTCCATGACTCAAATGCATCATAAAAACTAGAAATGGGAGAAAAGCGCAAAGTAGTGAGAGAAAAATCTAAACCCAACTAAGTTCTCTGTGAGCTTGAATGAGACCTGGAAGCCATCCATGGAGCAAAGAGACTAATTTCTATGCTGCTGCTGGCTGGCCTGACTGAAGGGGAATCCCAGTAATTCCCAAATAGCCGGTGGTGATCAGTTGACAGCTCCGCCCCTCTCTTCACCCGACTGTCCAAGACATGCGGCCGCAAGTCCGATGACAACACCACAAAGTCGATCATTCAACTGCGACCTAGGGTGTCCTGGTGCCAAGTGCACGTGTGGACACCCTTATGCTTGAACATGGTGTTCGTTATGGACAATCCGTGATGAGCACAGAAGTCCAATAACAGAACACCGCTCGGGTTCTGATCGAGGGGGGAGGGGCGTTCCTCCCAATCACGCCCTTCTAGGTCTCACTGTCATTCCCCACGTGAGTATTGAAGTTCCCCAGCAGAACGATGGAGTCCCCAGCGGGAGCGGCCAGCACCCCCTCTAAGGACTCCAAAAAGGGTGGGTATTCTGAACTGCTGTTTGGTGCATAGGCACAAACAACAGTCAGGACCCGTCCCCCCACCCGAAGGCGGAGGGAGGCTACCCTCTCGTCCACCGGCGTGAACCCAACGTGCAGGCGGTGAGCTGAGGGGCAATAAGTATGCCCACACCTGCTCGGCGCCTATCACCGTGGGGAACTCCAGAGTGGAAGAGAGTCCAACCCCTCTCGAGAGCACTGGAACCAGAGCCCAAACCGTGTGTGGAGGCGAGCCCGACTATATCTAGTCGGACCTTCTCGACCTCACACACCAGCTCGGGCTCCTTCCCTCCCAGAGAGGGGACATTCCACGTCCCTAGAGCCAGCTTCTGTAGCCGGGGATCAGATCGCCAAGGTCCCCGCCTTCGGCCACCGCCCAGCTCACACTGCACCCGACCCCTATAGCCCCTCCCACAGGTGGTGAGCCCATGGGAAGGGGGACCCACGTTACCCTTTCGAGCGGTTCCCCAGTGTTGTTGATCGAATAATACCTACACAATTACAAAAAAAATAAATATGACTAACATGCATTTTATTCTCATTTATGAGGGATGGACTTCAATCCTTAAACTGCATATGTTGGTACTGAGTGTATGGTATGAATTTGAAAAAACCCGCTAAGTACCATTCAGGTCACTCCTACTTATGTTATCTGTACATTACACATCTAACGGTGTCTTAAAAATCAATTACAGGCGATCCTTTGTTGTTTTTGGCAAGGTTTATCACTTGCCCAACATTGCATCCATCTGTAATAAATGTCCGTGTTAAACATGGGTTCCGGGGCACACCGGCGGCACAAACATTGTTCCGGGGGGAACTTTTTTTGGGTCCCAGTGGAGCTTCGAGGGAAAGATTTTGTGTCGACCTATTTTTAAGTCGACTTTACTGAATTATTAGATTTTTTTTTCTACCCAGCCCTACCCATGACCTAATGAGAACTACAGAAAATCGATCCATTTTTGTATGGATTTTCACCAAAAGATATGGGACTATCCTTGTAAAAATATCTACTCATCACAAATTCAATTACAACCCCAATTCCAATGAAGTTGGGACATTGTGTTAAACATAAATAATAACAGAATACAATGATTTGCAAATCATGTTCAACCTATATTTAATTGAATACACTACAAAGACAAGATATTTAATGTTTGAACTGATAAACATTATTGTTTTTAGCAAATAATCATTGACTTAGAATTTTATGGCTGCAACACGTTCCAAAAAAGCTGGGACAGGTGGCAAAAAAGACTGAGAAAGTTGAGGAATGCTCATAAAAAAAACCTGTTTGGAACATCCCACAGGTGAACAGGCTAATTGGGAACAGGTGGGGGCCATGATTTGGTATAAAAGCAGCTTCCCTGAATTGCTCAGTCATTCACAAGCAAAGATGGGGTGAGGCTCACATCTTTGTGAACAAGTGAGTGAGAGCTCATCGAAGATGGACTGATGCAAAGTGGAAAAGTGTTCTGCGGTCCGATGAGTCCACATTTCAAATTGTTTTTGGAAATTGTGGACGTTGTGTCCTCCGGGCCAAAGACGAAAAGAACCATCCGGACTGTTATGGGCGCAAAGTTCAAAAGCCAGCATCTGTGATGGTATGGGGCTGTGTTAGTGCCAATGGCATGGGTAACTTACACACCTGCGAATGCACCATTAATGCTGGAAGTTACATATAGGTTTTGGAGAAACATATGCTGCCATCCAAGCAACATCTTTTTCATGGACATCCCTGCTTATTTCAGCAAGACAATGCCAAACCACATTCTGTTTTTTATTTTTGTTTGTTTGTTTTAACCGCTTGACTGACTGGGAGCATTTCCGGGGTGTGCATTGTGCAAAACAACATCGGTTTGGCTGAGGACCCCCGAAAATGGCACCTACAAAGAGACACGCTTACGAAGCACAGTTTAAACTGCAAGCTATCAGTTACGCGGAGGAACATGGGAATTGAGCAGCCGCGAGAGAATTCAAGATCAACGAATCCATGGTTCGCAAGTGGAGGAAGCAGTAAAACGAGCTTCGCCAAGTCACGAAGACGAAGCTGAATTTCCGCGGAAAAAATAAATAAATAAAACGCGGAAACAAGGCGAGGTGGCCTGAGTTGGAAGACCAACTTGAGCAATGGATTAATGAGCAAAGAACAGCCGCGAGAAGCGTCTCTACAGTCACCATTCGACTGACTGCAATAACTCTGAGCTTGCCATCATTCCGGGAGGCTTGACTAAGGAACTCCAACCGCTGGCTATCGGTGTAAACAGGCCGTTCAAAGTGAAGTGAGCGGCGTGGGAGCCATGGATGAACGATGGCGAACACAGCTTTACGAAGACTAGGAGGCAGCGCCGGGCGAATTACGCCACAATTTGTGAATGGATTGTGGATGCTGGGGCTAACGTGTCTGCTTGCACTGTTGTTCGAGCTTTCGCACGGCAACGAGACTGACTTGAACCTGGCGTGTTTGATTGAGAACTTGCCCAGCTGTTCATTTCGGATACATAAGACGAGGACTTTGATGGATTTGTGGATGAGGATTGATCAAAAAATAATGTGAGTACATTGTTAAATACTTCAATAAAGTACAACCAAACTCAGTTTTGCTCCCGCTGCCTTTTTAAAAACATTGTTTTAGCGTGCATGCATGCTACCGTATGTTTTAAGATATCATGTTTTACCATGCCTGCGCCGAATAATACGGTGCGCCTTATGTATGAGTTAAATACAGAAATAGACCCTGTAACTGAGGCTGTGCCTTTTAATGCGATGCGCCCTATGGTCGTGAAAATATGGTACATACTGAACTGTTGCAGCCAAAGTCACGCGACCTGCATTTTCTCCCTATGGGCTCAATTAAATGCTCTCTATACACACTACTGCAGGACCGGCTTGTGTTTCCAACTTCAAAAAGGAAACATTAGGAGCAATTACCTGAACGCAGTTACATACACGGGATGAGGTGATCCGAACGGGAGGGATGAAGATATAACAACCAAAGAAAAGAAGCAAACAATCATCACAGGTCCAACAAGTTCAGATGATAAGAATGTTTGTGACCTTCAGCATGAAAAGATAAGACAGGACAGGAAAAGCTGGGACTGATAAGAAAGGAGAATAAGAAATCATAAAAAGACAGCTCACTTACATCCATCCATCTTCCGATCCGCTTTATCCTCACTAGGGTCGCGGGCGTGCTGGAGCCTATCCCAGCTATCTTTGCCCGAGAGGCGGGGTACACCCTGAACTGGTCGCCGGGATGGACTCCGGTGAGTGCCAAAACAATGTGAAAACTCGCTGGTTCCATTTTTTGGAAAAATAGTACGCCCGCGACCCTAGTGAGGATCAGCAGTACAGAAGATGGATGGATGGGTAAAGGTTACAGGTCATATTAAATGTGGAAAATGTTTTGAAATGATTTATCTTGGTCTCATTTTCTTATATCATGAAAACCTGGAATTTAAGCAAGGGTGTGTCGACTTTTCTTAGACTTTAGACACATCTGATCGGTATCGGACGATGATTTGCATTTTATGCTGATCGGCTTTAATGTCATAATTCGCCGATCTGATCAAAAGACATTTACTCTGCGACGCCAACGTGTACAGTATATATGAATCCAAAAGCTAGTTTATTTTTTGCCTTGTCGCATGTTTTTTGACGTAGTATTGTAAATATCAGACAACCAATAAATAAACAAAACACTCTTTTTTTTTTTTAAAACATGTCGGCGGTGTGGGACAGACAACACGTAATGCCTGGATCAGACTGCAAGACAAATTTGGTCTTTCGTGATTATTGTCATAATTCGATGATTCGATCAATCCGCTAAAGACATTGACTCCGGATCGCTATCGTGCACAGTATATTTGAATCCAAAAGCTAGTTTATTTTTATCCTTTTTTAGCCTGACGGCCAATAAAATAAATATAAAAAAAAAAAAAACATCTGCGGTGTGGGACAGACAACACGTCTGAGACAGACAACACATAATGCCCGGCCGGATCAGACTATAAGATAAACAACAACAGGCCGTGGTTCACTGCTCAACTTAAGCAGCTTCGCCAAGCTAAGGAGGACGCATATCAGAGCGGGGACAGGGCCCTGTATAATTGAGCTAGAAACCAGCTGACTAAAGAAATTAACATTGCAAAGAGGAACTATGCAGCAAAGTTGGAAAAACAGTTTGGCGCAAACGACTCTAAATCAGTCTGGCATGCACTCCAATCGCTGACTAATTACAAGCGACGATCCCCCCAAGCTGAGAACAATAGCACACTAGGCAACGACTTGAATACCTTCTACTGCAGATTTGAAAAGGACAGTTTCACACCACACACACACCCGGCCGCACCCGCGACCACAATCACACCTCTGATTTCTGCGTTAACCATCCATGAACAGGATGTGAGACGCATCTTCAAACAAAAAAAGATTAACAAAGCGGCAGGCCCGGACCATGTGTCCCCATCCTGCCTCAAAGTCTGCGCGGACCAGCTCGCTCCAGTCTTCACTCAGATCTTCAATAGATCTCTGGAAATGTGCGAAGTTCCAACCTGTTTCAAAGAGGATGGAACTTTTTTTTTTTTTTGCAATTTTTTGACTTAAGTTTGTTGTCACATTTCTGTGGGGCCAATTATGTATTACTCGTGCACTCACTGTAGTTGTCTCGCCATGCTGCACTATTTGCATATACTGGCCACTCATGCCAGAGTAGCATCTGCTCCATTTGCACACTGATTGAGGAGTATCTGTAACATTTGCACAACCGACATTGTCCCAGATGATCGCACTACTCGTCACTTTAAACCGCATACACTCCTTGAAGTCTCAGCGCCCTTTGCACAATGGTCATTGCACCGGACTATTGCAATATTAGTCATTCGAACTGCTCTAAGTGCTAGAGGACTCTGCATCTTTTTGCACAATTGTTTTTTGTCAATGTCTTTATGTCTCCAAAGTGTTCTGTAAATTGAATGTCTGTTGTACTAGAGCGGCTCCAACTACCGGAGACAAATTCTTTGTGTGTTTTGGACATACTTGGCAAATAAAGATGATTCTGATTCTGAAATTTGCTCTTTTGCAATTGCAATGTCAGACTACTGCAATAAAATCTTGTATTCCGATACCACCGCATCCAGTCTTTTACAATCACTGAGCTTTATCTTGTCAACTCGAACACGACCGCATACACTCATTACCATGGCGATGACAGCAACAATGGATCGCGTCGTGTGTTTTATAAAAACAAAATGGGGGAAAACGTGTGCTGGTGGCCACCGGTGCTCGGGAGATTACGTTCATTTAAGGCTTGCTTAAAGTATGTTCATGTACTTTTAATACGATTTGGATCGTAAGCAGGCAACAAAACGTTATGTAGCCTAGCAAGCTAATGCTAGCACTAAGGGTTGTACCGGCGTTATGTCGAATCATGCTCTGAAGTTTCGGTGTGTGTTAAGTAATTTAATTACAATAAAGTAATTCAACTACAGTATATCCATTATTTCTGTCATGTTGTCATGTTGGTTTGACCTGACTGATTAGAATACAAGACCTGACAAGAGCAGTGAGCAGTTTCCAACCTTTATGGATCGAAGACACATATATTTTACAATTGGAAAATCTCACAGCACACCAACAAACAAAAATGTCACAAAAAGTAGATGCACAGTAAATACTGTATGTACTTCCTGCCATCTAATAGAAGAGCATTTATTTGTTCTGTCGGTCACTATGCCCCACTGGCATAAATATAGATACAAAGATACATTATTTCTTGAATATGAATAATTTTTTTGAGCAGTTAAGTAAAATTTGATAATTTCCCACGGCACACCTGAAGATTGCTCATAGCAGACTAATGTGCCATGTCACACTGGTTGGGAATCACTGGACTAGAGAATGAATACTTTTGAAGATACTCGTTCATTTACTGGATGTACTTGTGAATTGTATACAAGTCATTTAAATAGAGACACTGCTCCATCGTGTGATCGGATCGGTGATATGTTATCGGTTTTTTTTAAACTCGCTGATCGGCCCCAAAAAGCCTGATCGTGTAAAGCCTACTTTTTAAATCCACTGTAGGTAGTATGAGGGGATTTGGGACGATGCCGTTTGAAGAGGAATTATTCGATGGCACGGACAGGGGTGTGAAGTTCAACACCTGACACTCACTAATCCTCTCATGTTGTTTTGGCTGCAATTGTTTTAGATGTCATACAAAACACTGTAGATGAACATTCTTAATTGCAAAGTATTATGCCAGATCTCTGTGAAAGAGGCTTTGTTTAAGAAAATGTTCCATCTGGGCATACGTGAAAACTTTCAACACCAAAGTACTGTCAGCGCAAAACAGAGTTTTATCTTTTTGTACTTACGCTTACACCACTAACGGATAACAAAGTCACATTACTTGCACATTAAATCTATACATATGCTGATGAAGGGTATTCAAAAGACATTTCCAATAACACATTCATGTGTGTGTAGTATTTCTTTACAAAGTAACATTGCCAACTACTGACCTATGGTCTATTTTGATAGTTTTTGCAAACACGGGATCGTTTTGTCTTTGCATAAAATCTTTCCTGAGGGTTGTTTGAAATATGATCTGAATGAAATTCCATGATATCGCACATGGTTGCTTTTTCAAAACAAAGGGGCCCCGCACCGTTTCTGCTTTGACATGTTAGCACATCAGACGAAGAGAAGATGGCAGTTCCAAGCCAGCATCATATCAAAAATGGGGCCGGGAAATTGCTAATAAGACCTACAAGTGTTTATAAAATTACAACTGTGCCATGCAGAATACGCGGCACCGTTGATGGATAACTCAACGGCTGTACGGTTGGTTCACATAAAGTATTGCAATCAGAGGCAAAAGCCCAAAGATCAATGGTTATAAACCCTCTAAAAGCATCCAGTGGAGACCAGCCTGTGAGCTTGCTTTGTTCCTTAAGAGAAGCCATCAGGGAAGAAGACTAAGAGGAAGTTCAACTGAGAAATGGCAACCATGCAGCCTCTTCTAAGAAACAATCATTAAACCAGAGTTCAACGTTTCAAAGGACGCACACATCCGTCTTGAGGACAGGGGGTGGTGGTGGCCGTGACCGTTATCATGCGACTTCAGTTAACTCTTGTCGCCTGACAGCAGGTCACGTTAAAGTCATGGGCAGTTTTGTGCAGAATTTACCAAATGAGCCTACAACAAGATCACCCAGCATAACATTTCATCCTAATTATATTATTGAGGAAATGTTCTTCTCTATCACAGTAGATATACAGTGGGTACGGAAAGCATTCAGACCCCCTCAAATTTGTCACTCTTTGTTATATTGCAGCCATTTGCCAAAATCATTTAAATTCATTTTTTCCCCTCATGAATGTACATACAGCACCACATATTGACAGAAGAAAAAACGGAATTGTTGAAATGTTTGCAGATTTATTAAAAAAAGAAAAACTGAAATATCACACAGCCATAAATATTCAGACCCTTTGCTCAGTATTTAGTAGAAGCACCCTTTTGAGCAAAGGCATGAGTCTTTATGGGAATGATACAACACGTTTTTCACACCTGGATTGGGCATCCTCTGCCATTGCTCCTTGAAGATCCTCTCCAGTTCTGTCAGGTTGGATGGTGAATGTTGGTGGACAGCCATTTTCAAGTCTCTCCAGAGATGCTTAATTGGGTTTAAGTCAGCGCTCTGGCTGGGCCATTCAAGAACAGTCTTCAGAACAGAGTTGAGGACTTGCATGCTGCCAGAACTAAGACAAGAGCATGCAAAATCCTCTTTGACCCTCCACATCCTGGTCACCAGTTCTTCCAGCTCCTTCCCTCAGGTCGGCGCTACCGAACAATGCAAAGTAAAGCTAGCAGACATTCCAACAGCTTCTTCCCTCTTGCCATTAACTTCTTAAACAGATAATTTACAACTGCAACATGCTGCCAATTTTTTGTCTTGACTTTGTTGTCACATTTCTGTCGGGCCAATTATGCATTACTCGTGCACTCATTGTAACAGTCTCGCCACGCTGCACTATTTGCATATCTGTTGTTGACCAATACTGGCTACTCGTGTGCTTGAGTAGCATCTGCACAATCGACTGAGTAGTATCTGCAACATTTGCACAATCGACATTGTCCCAGATTATCGCACTACTAGTCACTTTAAACTGCATACATTTCTTGAAGTCTCTGCGCCTTTTGCACAATGGTCATTGTATCTGACTGTTGCTCTTATTAGTCATTCAAACTGATGTCATTGCTAGAGAACATCTTTTTGCACAATTGTCCCAAAAAAATTGTAAAATTAAAAAATTATACCGGCATTGTCAGATTACTAGCAACCTTTTATTGCTCAGTGACTGTTTTTCTCAATGTCTTTATGTCTCAAAGGTATTCTCTGTCAATTGACTTTCTATTGTCGTACTGGAGCGGCTCCAACTACCAGAGACATATTCCTTGTGTGTTTTTTTGACAAACTTGGCGAAATAAAGTTGATTCTGATTCTAATGATTCTCATTTGCTCTGACATGCACTGTGAGTTGTAAGGTCTAATACAGAGAGGTGTGTGGCTTTCCTAATCAAGTCCAGTCAGTATAATCAAACATAGCTGGACTCCAGGTGTAGAACCAAATCAAGGATGTACAGAAGAAATGGACAGCACCAGAGTTAAAGAGTGTCACAGCGAAGGGTCTGAATACTTATGGCTGTGTGATATTTCAGTTTTTCTTTTTTAATAAATCTGCAAATATTTCGACAATTCAGTGTTTTTCTGTCAATATGGGGTGCTGTGTGTAAATTAATGAGGAAGAAGAAATGTACATAAATTATTTTAGCGAATGGCTGCAATATAACAAAGTGAAAATTTTAAGGGGTCTCAATATTTTCCATACCCACTGTAAATACACTAAATTAAGAGATCAGAACTCCGATCATGATCTGTTTTCGCCTGCATATATTTATGGTTCAACCCATGGACCTGGGTGCGGTTGCTCCAACTTGCCTGTCAGCATAGCTTTAATAAATAGACGCCTCCACAAACGGCTCGCACGTCAAATGTTAATAAATACCACCTCCTTCATTGAATTAATTCATGCTTGGCTTTCCCTGTCTCCAGCCTCTTTGGTATGCATGGCACATACCGGTATGTATTGGACTGTGTGACCCATTCCCAGCTTCCGAAACACAAACAAGTCCAACATGCTCGGTTCTGTGGGAAAGAACCGAACATGTGGATGCTCAGTTTTGTCCTTGATGCTGATAACTAAAATTCAATTGCAAGTGACTTGATAAGAACTGCAGATATATAACAAGTGTTTTTCATTGGTTCCGTTCCATCTCGCAAAACCCAACAACAATTCCTGAAGAGTACAATACAGTTTTTTTTACAAGACTAAGACCGCGGTGGAAAATATTTACCCTGCAAGGGTGTTTAAATTGCCTTTAAATAGACAACACCGCACAACGCTATCATTGGCGGAGGCATGGGAAGTTATGCTCATTAAACCTCCCTTTAAAAAGATGAAAAACTACTAAACCGATAGTGGTGGGCAGCCACTTAGGCCAAGAAAGAACATATTCAATTTTTGGTGAGGACTTCGCTAAAGGTCCAGTGCACTGCTCACTGGGCTCAGCATAAATGAGTGCAAATGAATGCTTTTTATACATCTACTGTATTAGTGAACACAAGAACAAGTTTCAGATTTTTGCTGACAAGATGCAACTACTGTATTGTTGAATTCTTGTGAATTACGATGTTGTAGTAGAACATCATTGAATTAACTAAAAAGGTGTGCACATTAACAAATGTTATATAGAATTTCTAGTGTAGTACGAAAGAGAAAATGTATTTATTTTGAAACAAAACTCATGGTTTTCTACCAAATATGTTGGGATGTTAGCATATTTCCATAGGAAATAATGGAAATCAAAGTAAACATTTCCAGGTTCAAAATGTTGCTGGGATAGAGCCTTAATTAAACTACTGACAATGTTTAACATTGGATATATAACAGTGAAAATAAGTTAACCACTATAATATTAAAATCAATACATCACTTTCTGAAGTAATGAGAAGTAATGAGATGTGAAGTGATGTAATGACAAGATGAGGGGGGTATCATAAAAGCCTTGTCGCAGGCAAGCCTACCAAAAAAGCCCTATGCAACTTTGATAACAGATGACGCGCTGGTCTTGCACGTCAAACATGAAGATAGTTGGATAGCTATGTTTTTGTGGGACTTTTCAGGCATATTTCCCCGCCAAATGTAGGCGCGGTTTCCAAACGGTATGACCTGCGGGTTGTTTTTCAATGAAATCCCTCAATGATAGCGAAAAAATATGGACTACAGTTACAACACAAATATTTGGAGGGGGTGGACATATTTGTGGAACGCCACTCAGGAAGCTGGAGGTTTAGTGTTGGGGTGTGTTTGTTTCACATGAGAGACTGAGGTTCAAGTGGACACCAGATGTCTCTCCTCTTGTCTGGGTCAACACACAGAAAATGAGGGGAGACCCAAGGTCTCCCCTCATTTTCTCCCCTCACTAAAGGGATGAAACAGCTGAGAAATAAACACACCCATCACATTGTTTAGCACACAAAAATGTCCCCCCCCCCCCCCCCATTCTCTGAAACATTTTGTTCTCCATGCCTCAGTATGTGTTGAGGCATAATCTAATCGTAATGCTGTAGGGTAAACACATCAGGAGCTCACAGTTACTAAGAAAAAAATAATAATTGTAAAGACTCAAGAGCAAGGAGAAGAGCCATGAAAGAGCCGTTTCACACACATTGACATTAAAAACTGCTGCCTTTCTGTGGAAGTCCCCGTTGTATCACTATGACAATTAACCACCAAAGTGTGGACTCCACAAGACAGTGAGAGATGACCTATGGTATCGGGCAAGGAAAGTGTTGTTGTTTATTTTTCTAGGAGTATTTTTCCCCCCCGAGAACATCCCACAGATGTTTGTTTGGGTTTACATTTGGGGTATTTGAATGTTCCATCAGCGCTTTATGTCTTCGCTGAAATCATGCATCCATCCATCTTCTCTACCGCTTGTCTTAGGCTCGCTCGCGGGTGAGCTGTAGCCTATCCTAACAGACTTTGAGCAAGGGGCACGATACACCCTGGACTGATCGGCAGTCAATTGCAGAACAACATAGACGGTACTAGAGAGATCGTTACCGAGGCGACCACTCGGTTAGGCGCCATCTTGTAATGTATTCCATTAGTAAAGGCCGAGGAGTCTAAAGGAAGCCAAACCCAACATCCCAGCATTCATACAATTCTGTGTTCAACCAATATTTTCTGAAAAAAAGTAAGCCACAAAAGTCACACAAAAACAAGCATGAGGTCATGCTAGACCTCAGCATATCATGCTTACTGTGTTGTTCTTTTTTTTTTTTTGGGATGCCAACACAGAAGAGTACATATGATGGCAAAGAGGGAAAATAAAAGGATGACCATTGAGCTGAAAATGTTAAGTTATGGTGACTTAGAAAAGTGTTACACACATTTGTCTAAGACAATAGGTACTTGGATTTGCCCTAATAAATATACTGACGACTACTCACAAAGGTCATGGGTGATCACGATCAGTCTACATAAAGTGCATGCTTTTTATATTTCTATTAAATTGGGGGCAACCTATTTTACCAAAAATATATTATAAAAATAAATAAATAACCAGACATCGTTTTCCAAAGGCAGCATGGCGGAATGTCATTAAGAGTGGCTGTGGCATGGCCCACATAGCTCTCAGCAATAAGATGCATGATCCCCTTCAGTCAAAAGGAAAGGAAGAGAAGATTCCATGGAATTATTATCATTATTTTTTTTAATAGTTGTCCTGGCTTGAAACACCAGGAATTAACCACTGTCACCACAAGGAGTCTTGCAAATAGTAAAGCCAACAGTGGCGACAGTCAACAAAAGATGATATGCAGTCATTCAATTATACCTGCATTGAATTGGGCAAATACACGTTTCAAAACAATTGCTTTATTTGAGTAAAGATAGTGACACTATAATCCTCATTAAAGATTTTACAACTGAGGCGTATTGTGTAGCATTCATTTAATTTTCAGTGATAATGTGGTTTCAAGCTTGGAAAAACTGACCCTGTAATGAACCCTAACAATAATCCACAGAGGACTCTTCCCAGATATCATAATGACATGTGCAGTTGTGCTGGAAGTCCAAACCTCACTTGACTGTACAAATACTGAAGATCCTCCAGTTTAGTTAGCTCAGTCACGTTCATTATATGCTATTGCATCACTACAGTTGTTGGGAAAGAGTGAGCAAAAGAAAGCCCAAAAGTTAAAGGAAGGAAAACTGGGAGAAAACGTGAACGACAGTATGGGGGGGGGGGGGGGTGCGGGCATTTGAACAAAAGCCTCATCCCTTCCTCGCTCTGGTGACAATCTGGAGCCAGCTGGCACAACCAAAGCCTCCATTTGTGGCCTTGCAGGAAGGGAAGGAAAGAAATGGAATAAGCAATCGTCTTTTAACCCAACACTGGGATGGTGCTGAAGCCAGTTACCACAAGTCTTTCAGTATGGTACTCTTTACAATATGTTTTCAAAGTAATCAATACATTGTGACAAAGGTTTGCAATGATAATAGTTCAAAATATTATTTACGGTGAAGAATGGGAATCAAAAAATGGTTCCTTGCTGAAAATACCCATCCATTTCACTTCATTAGCATTGCGTGTAAGCGAGTAACCTATGCCAGTGGACTTTGGGAGGAGAGGCAAGCACTGGGAGAACATAGAAAGCTAAGATATGACCCTAAAACCTCTGAACTGTGAGGTAGACATGCGAACCACTAGCTTAACGCGCTGAACCCATCCATTTGGTTTATTAAAATTACAATCTAAACCAATCACATTTTGGAGGTTTTGAGGTACATGAAGACTTGCCAAATTGTGCGGATATGTGTATTTTGGTGAAAATGTACTGATTCCATTAGTCCCAGAAGAAGAAAAAAATAATAATAATGCTAATGTTCCATTGCAATATTGCAAAATTGAAGAGAAACATCAACTAGAAGTAATGGTTATAAATATTCCCAATGAGTCATGTAAGGTCATTTTCCCTTTTAACTGTATTCCCCATGCCAGGGGAATACTGAGCTGATCCAACCTGTTCGTGTAGACGACAGCGGTGTGTTGGCAAGAGAGTGAGAATTTGACTTTGACAAGGCACAAAGTGGCTGGGGCGGTTGTTAGGTTTCTCAAATTATTGTCGCTTTATTCCTCCCTCACTTGTTCTTTGTAATAAGACAAGAAAGACAGGTATTTTTGTCATCTCCTCATTTTGACTTCTGATGGGTGTGCTGGAGCTCTGGTACGACTATTTCTATGCTTTTAATTTATAGTATTGTAGTGTACTGCCAGATTGGCGTCTTGCAAACCTCAAGTTGACCTTTCATGCAACCCAACTTAAGGCCGAGCTTAAAAGCTTATTGTGTTTGAAGACTTACTACAATATGGTGCAAGGCAAGCTCCCAGAACTGACTTAACTTCTGGTACGTCACCATGTCAAAGAGGTCATAGATGAAGTAACCTGTTGGGACAGAAAACATTTCAACAACATAAATGTCATGATTGTTTTTGGCAGTTCATTAATTGACAAAATTACAACAGAATGACTGTCACAACAGCCGCTGTGGTCACATCAATGCAGTCAGGGGGGGACCCGGCTTCCATGACAACCGTGATGGCAACCAAGATGTGTCTTGGAGATCAGAGCTATTCATATCCACGGACACCCACCCACCCCCTTTCCGCCGCCAGCCGTATCCATGGTGACAGCTTTTCAGAATGCTGTAAAAATAATGGAGTGGTGAGAATGAAGGCGGCGGGGTGTGGGCGAGCGTGGGTCTTTGGTGAGGCCAGAATTAGGCACATTATGTTGGCAATTTGACACAAAGACTGATGCGTGCTGTTTTGCGAGGAGAGTTTTAGGTCAAATCTGCATTACAATCTCTACATCCAAGCACACCAGGAAATTGTACTTTCGAGTATAGAAGTCCATTCATAAAAACATTCAGACATTGTTCAGTTTTTTGCTGCATAAAAGAAACTACCTTAATGACAAAGCAAAAACTGAATTTTTATAATTTATTCACGATCCTTTCCTTTTTATGTCATATATTGTATCATGCAATTTAGAAGTTGGGTTAACTAAACTTCTTTGATTGACCAAGGAGAACATTACCGATCGATTCATCGATTGTTTTTTTAAGGTACGAGAGATGCTGTCATATTTTAACTTGCCTTAGCTTAAATCATGTTGTACAGCGGTGCATTGAGATATGACTCACCATGCTCCCTGTGTTTTGCAATACCAACAATCGCAAATCAAAATATTGTGATAATACCATATGGTGTGGAAAATAAATGTTTTAATAATTTTGCCATAAGTCTGCAAAGTACCAATGGTGGGAAAATTAGAAGGCTGATGCCAGAATAATGGTTCTGACCATCATCATTGCAGGAGTCAGACAGTTTCCACTGACTTCCAGCCAAAGCATGACTGGAGCTATTGGCTGGGGGAAAAAAAAGGTTTAGATGGGGCATTTTTCCTCTCAAGGTCTTGCAGGATTCTGAACTATTTGTTCCCTTTTCGAGAAAACCTCTTCTGATGCACTACCTTGGACACGTCATCAGTTATCATAATCATCATCAACTACAACCCCAATTCCAATGAAGTCGGGACGTTGTGTTAAACATAAATAAAAACAAAACAATTTGCAAATCATGTTCAACCTATATTTAATTGAATACACTACAAAGACAATATATTTAAATGTTCAAACTGATCAACTTTATAGTTTTAGCAAATAATCATTAACTTAGAATTTTATGGCTGCAACACGTTCCAAAAAAAGCTGGGACAGGTGGCAAAAAAGACTGAGAAAGTTGAGGAATGCTCATCAAACATCCCACAGGTGAACAGCCTACTTGGGAACAGCTGGGTGCCATGATTGGGTATAAAAGGAGCTTCCCTGAATTGCTCAGTCATTCACAAGCAAAGATGGGGCGAGGTTCATCTCTTTGTGCGTGAGAAAATAGTCGAATAGTTTTAGGACAATGTTCCTCAACGTACAATTGCAAGGAATTTAGGGATTTCATCATCTACGGTCCATAATATCATCAAAAGGTTCAGAGAATCTGGAGAAATCACTGCATGCAAGCGGCAAGGCCGAAAACCAACATTGAATGTCCGTGACCTTCGATCCCTCAGGCGGCACTGCATTAAAAACCGACATCAATGTGTAAAGGATATCACCACATGGGCTCAGGAACACTTCAGAAAACCAATGTCAGTAAATACAGTTCGGTGCTACATCCGTAAGTGCAACTTGAAACTCTACTATGCAAAGAAAAAGCGATTTATCAACAACACCCAGAAACGCCGCCGGCTTCTCTGGGCCCGAGCTCATCTAAGATGGACTGATGAAAAGTGTTCTGTGGTCCGACGAGTCCACATTTCCAATTGTTTTTGGAAATTTTGGACGTCGTGTCCTCCGGGCCAAAGAGGAAAAGAACCATCCGGACTGTTATGGATACAAAGTTCAAAAGCCAGCATCTGTGATGGCATGGGGCTGTGTTAGTGCCAATGGCATGGGTAACTTACACATCTGTGAGGACACCATTAATGCTGGAAGGTACATACAGGTTTTGGAGAAACATATGCTGCCATCCAAGCAACGTATTTTTCATTATCCTTATTTCAGCAAGACAATGCCAAACCACATTCTGCACGTGTTACAACAGCGTGGCTTCGTAGTAAAAGAGTGCGGGTACTAGACTGGCCTGCCTTCAGTCCAGACCTGTCTCCCATTGAAAATGTGTGGCGCATTATGAAGCGTAAAATACGACAATGGAGACCCCGGACTGTTGAACAGCTGAAGCTCTACATCAAGCAAGAATGGGAAAGAATTCCACCTCCAAAGCTTCAACAATTAGTGTCCTCAGTTCCCAAACGTTTATTGAATGTCGTTCAAAGAAAAGGTGATGTAACACAATGGTAAACCTGACCCTGTCCCAGCTTTTTTGGAATGTGTTGCAGCCATACAATTCTAAGTTAATGATTATTTGGTAAAAACAATCATGTTTATCAGTTTGAACATTACATATCTTGTTTTTGTAGTGTATTCAATTAAATATAGGTTGAACATGATTTGTAAATCATTGCATTCTGTTTTTATTTGTTTAACACAACGTCCCAACTTCATTGGAATTGGGGTTGTAATACTGTACATAAATCATGGTGCCCGCATCGGTTAAAAAAAAAAAAAACTCCTTGGCATAGCTAATAATGCTTACCCTTACGATTCAGAAAAGCAGTCTTTTATTATGTTTAGTATTGTGCATATAGTTTGAAGTGGTAGAACTGTACCGTGTCATACTGACAGGTTTCCTTGCATTATTACTGTAAGTAAAAAGGTAAAGGTATGAAAACTGGGTTGAATTTTATCTTTTTAACTACTGTATTTTCACAACCATAAGGCGCACTTAAAAGTCTTAAATTTTCTCCAAAACAGACGGGGCGCCTTATGTGTGCACCGAGTTCCAACATCTATAAATGTTGTTGTGTGATGAGCGCTCCGCTTGACTTTTTTATTTATTTATTTTATTTTTTTTAGCATTTCTTGCCGACACGCTGCTTACACAGAGGAAATGCGGACGTGGCTGAGGACAGGGGAAGGGTGTGTGAAGTAGGACGCTAAAGCTTTGTAGTGTATTCAATTAAATATAGGTTGAACATGATTTGCAAATCATTGTATTCTGTTTTGATTTATGTTTAACACGACGTCCCAACTTTATTGGAATTGGGGTTGTATTTATCTAGTACAGTTACAAGGATATGATCATTTTTGTAGTAGGAAACAGGAATTAAGAAAGTAAAACAGTAACCGTTCTGTGACTGACAAGTGCAAACATGACGGAACTAAACTACTATTTGTGTATGTCAGCATCTTGTCCATCCATCCATCCATTTTCTGAACCGCTTCTCCTCACTAGGGTCGCGGGTGTGCTGTGTGCTACTATGCATGTTTTTGGGATGTGGGAGGAAACCGGAGTGCCCGGAGAAAACCCACGCAGGCACGGGGAGAACATGCAAACTCCACACAGGCGGGGCCGGGGATTGAACCCCACTCCTCAGAACTGTGAGGCAGACGCTCTAACCAGTCGTCCACCGTGCCGCCTCTGCATCTTGTTTAATGCAATTATTAATACTACTGGCACACCCATGAAGAGAGGACAGTAGCACACATTAAACGCAAATGCTAACTGGATTTGTTCTGGAGATAGCGGCGGAGTCCCTAAACAAGGTCTTCATTCAAGAAGATGTGAACTATTGATGAAATGCTGTAACAAGGGTATCGTGGTGTCCCAGTGTGCACATGTGAGGCCAACTTCTTTCCAAAAACATGCAAAACCTCAGAATTACACCACAATCTTCTAATGGAAACAAACTGTCCAAACCAGCGACTTCTTGCATTGTTGTTGCCCTTATGACATCACAAACGTGAGTGGGGGTAACATGTGCTGCCACAGACCGGTCATAATGCACTCCATTGAGACGTTGAGACAAAAACACGCTTCACTCTGCCAGTTTTAGGGCTGGGCTTCTTGAAAGAATGTTAAGCATCCCGGGAATTCTTGGGGGAGTCCAAACTGTGTGGCACGTGGCAAATTAAGTGTTGGGTGGCCGGGGCAATCCTTAAACAGTTGAAGGATTAATCGGGAAAATAGGAACAGCTGCTATTTTAAGACTGTGGACTCAGGTTTGGCAGATTGTTATTTCTTGGAGGAAAAAAACAACTCGAGACTTTCACAGAAAGGGCTGAGTGTTTCTACGGTGGACGCTGCCGCTCTGCCGAAGTCAGCTGGGATAGGCTTCAGCTCATCTGTGGACCCAATGAGATCAAGCAGTATATAAAAAAAAAAATGCATCGATAATATATAGAAGAGGCGGCCCGGTGGGCGACTGGTTAGAGCGTCTGCCTCACGGTTCTGAGGACCGGGGTTCAATCCCTGGCCCTGCCTGTGTAGAGTTTGCATGTTCTCCCCGTGCTTGCGTGGGTTTTCTCCGGGCACTCCGGTTTCCTCCCACATCTCAAAAACATGCATGGTAGGTTAATTGAGAACTCTAAATTGCTTGTAGGTGTGATTGTGAGTGCAAATGGTTGTTTGTTTGTATGTGCCCTGCGATTGGCTGGCAACCAGTTCAGGGTGTACCTCGCCTCCTGCCCAATGACAGCTGGGATTGGCTCCAGCACGCCTGCGACCCGCGTGAGGAGAAGCGGCTCAGAAAATGGATGGATGGATGGATATATAGAAGACAGCATGACCCCCAACAAGTACCACAACATTATGGTTATAGTTGACATGGACTAGAGAGGCATTAAAAAAATACAGTACAGTAATATAATATATATATTTCCACTCCATGATGAATTATAATAAATATACAGTGGAACCTCGATTTAAACAGCCCGGATTTAAAGGGTTCCAGTTGGAACTCAAAATCAGCCATTTTATGCACCAGTGAGGTAAGTTTTGATAAACTTACAAACTTCTCAAACATTTTAAAGCTTATTTTTTTAGATTTATTTACAATAATTTTGTACTATACTGGTGTTTTTAGGCCCCCTAAAAAAAGTGCCTTAATTTAACAGACAATCTTATTTAACGGCTTATCCTCATTAGGGTCACGGTCAAGCTTGAGCCTCCTATCTACTAACTACTAACTTTTGACTAGAATTTAGAATCGTCAATGAAGTTGACATGGATGTTTTTGGGATGTGGGAGCAGGAGGAAGCCCAAGTCTTCAGAGAAAACCCACAAAAGTACAGAGAGAAAATGCAAACTTCCCACAGGAAGCCCGACATCCTCAGAACCGTGAGGCAGATGAGCTAATCAATTGTACTCTATGCTGCAGCTTACATTTAATTACATTTTAAATGTACAGTATAATAGATATTGGCTGTGTATGTGTGTGTTTTATGTTTACTAATTGTACACTACAGAGGACCACAACGGGTTTCCCATGTTATCTATGGTAATATGAACAATATAAACAGTGAGGGCGCACCCAGGCTGGAATCCCATCAACATAAGAAAGCCTCACAAACAAGGCACACACCCAAGTCGTTTTGAATCTGTCCATGTCAATCAATTACTCACCAATTGAAAAAGACACCAGTGCATGAGAAAACACTGAATGTGTCTCTATCAAATCTTCAGCCATCTCTGGTTTCAGGAAAAAGCTGGAAAACATCAAAGGTTCAGGCAAGAGATGTGTCAACGTTTTTCTTCTTTTCTTTTTTGTTGCTGTAGTTTTTTTCTAATTAAACCGCTCATTAGAAAGTGAGTGGCGAACAGCCTACCAAAGCACTGCCCATATCGCGGTGACGAGGCTGTGCACGAAGGACGTGGAGATGTTTCTCCATTTAAACGTGTTCCTGCGGGCAGCTTCCGGCACAGGTAGTCTGTCCACTCCGGTGTTGATAAATCGGAAGAATCCGTAGGATCCCCCGGTGGTGAGAAGGACCGAGCTCAGCTCCATGGCCCCGAAACCCTCTTAGTTGGTGAACGAAGGGTTGACGGCCAATGTGATGCACTTGACTGTGGCCCCGGCGGCCGTGGCTACCTGTTTGTTTTGTTACAGAAGCTCCACAAAATCGCATGCCCACGAAAGCACCCCCAACCCCCCCCACCCCCCACCACCAAAAAAGGCGCTTGTTTGTTTTGATCGGTTGCTCTTTTCAATCCAGAAGCGGAAAACGTGTTGAACTGACGCCAGGAGGGTACACAGCGCGCGTGGACGAGGAGGTGTAAAGCTCCGTGTTCTCAGGCGAACTCCCCCGGTAGAGATGGAAGGACAGCAAAGGCGTGGCGACTTGTCCACAGTTGTGAAACAGCCCCTGTTGTAAAATCTCGCCCTTGCTTGTGTAACTTTTTGACACCGAACGAAACCAAACAGACTGCTTCTCCCCGCCCTACTACAAGGGGGCGTGGCCACAAGCGAGCGTGTCTTGTGCCGCGTTCAATTACCTCCTGAAAATCCACGATCTCGGGTTTCGAAAGATAATCGACCACCAGAGTGAGATCATATTCCGCATGGGTGTCAAACTCAAGGACCGGGGGCCAGATGCGGCACACCACATCATTTCCGTTATTTTTGCTAAAATTTTTACCCAAATTCCAAATTGTCATAATAATAAACAATAATGTTGAGATATTGCATTTTTCTGTTACCAAACCCTTCTTCTACAGTAACTTAAACAATACTTGAACAAACTATTATCCTTGTCTTCTGATTTCAAAACTAGTTATCCCTCAATTTGTTGTTCCCATGAGCTCACCACCACCATAGGGGTCGGGTGCAGTGAGAGCTGGGCGGTGGCCGAAGGCAGGGACCTTGGCTATCCGATCCCCGGCTACAGAAACTGGCTCTAGGAACGTGGAATGTCACCTCTCTGGCAGGGAAGGAACCCGAGCTGCTGTGTGAGGTTGAGAAGTTCAGACTAGATATAATCGGGCTCGTCTCCACACACGGCTTGGGCTCTGGTACCAGTCCTCCTGAGAGGGATTGGACTCTTTTCCACTCTGGAGTTGCCCATGGTGAGAGGCGCAGAGCAGGTGTGCGTATACTTATTGCCCCCCGGCTCGGCGCCTGTACATTGGGGTTCACCCGGTGGCTGAGAGGGTAGCCTCCCTCCGCCTTTGGGTGGGGGGACGGGTCCTGACTGTTATTTGTGCTTGTGCACCAAATAGCAGTTCAGGGTACCCACCCTTTTTTAGTCCTTAGAGGGGGTGCTGGAGAGCGCTCCCGCTGGGGACTCCATCGTTCTGCTCTGGGACTTCAATGTTCACTTGGGCAATGACAGTGAGAGCTGGAAGGTGTTAATTGGGAGGAACGGCCCCCCCGATCAGAACCCGAGCGGCGTTCTGTTATTAGACTTCTGTGCTCACCATGGATTGTCCATAACGAACACCATGTTCAAGCATAAGGGTGTCCACACGTGCACTTGGCAACAGGACACCCTAGGTCGCCGTTCGATGATCAACTTTGTGGTCGTGTCATCGGACTTGCGGCCGCATGTCTTGGACACTCGGATGAAGAGAGGGGCGGAGCTCTCAACTGATCACCACCTGGTGGTGAGTTGGCTCCGATGGTGGGGGAAGATGCCGGTATGACCTGGCAGGCCCAAGTCAGGCCGAGTCGGTGGTGGAGAGTACTTCGAAGACCTCCTCAATTAAACAGACACTCCTTCCCATGAGGGAGCAGAGTCTGGGGTTTCTGAGCCGGGCTCTCCTATCTCTGGGGTTGAGGTCACCGAGGTGCTTAAAAAGCTCCTCGGTGGCAAGGTTCCGGTGGTGGATGAGATTCGCCCGGAGTTCCTAAAGGGTCTGGATGTTGTAGGGCTGTCCTGGTTGACACGCCTCTGCAACATCACATGGACATTGGGGACAGTGCCTCTGGATTGGCAGACTGGGATTGGGGGTCTCCCTTTTTAAGAAGGGGGACCGGATGGTGTGTTCCAACTACAGGGGGATCACAATCCTCAGCCTCCCTGGTAAGTTCTACTCAGGGGTGCTGGAGAAGAGGGTCCGTCGGGAAGAACGAATCTCAGATTCAGGAGGAGCAGTGTGGTTTTCGGCCTGGCCGTGGAACAGTGGACAGTGAACAGCTCTTCACCCTCGGCAGGGTCCTCGAGGGTGCATGGGAGTTCGCTCAACCAGTCTACATGTGTTTTGTGGACTTGGAGAAGACGTTCGACTGTGTCCCTCGTGGAGTCCTGTGCGGGGTGCTTCGGGAGTATGGGGTACCAAACCCCCTGATACTGGCTATTCTGTCCCTGTACGACCGGTGTCAGAGTTTGGTACGCATTGCCAGCAGTAAGTCGGACTCATTTCCAGTGAGGGTTGGACTCTGCCAAGGCTGCCCTTTGTCACCGATTCTGGTCATAACTTTAATGGACAGACTTTCTAGGCGCAGACGAGGCGTAGAGGGAGTCCAGTTTAGTGGCCTCAGTATTGCATCTTTGCTTTTTGCAGACGATGTGGTTCTGTTGGCTTCATCAGGCCGTGATCTCCAACTTTAACTGGAGCGGTTTGCAGCCGAGTGGAAAGCGGCTGGGATGAGAATCAGCACCTCTAAATCTGAGACCATGGTCCTCAGTCGGAAAAGGGTGGAGTGCCCTCTCCGGGTCGGGGATGAGATCCTTCCCCAAGTGGAGGAGTTTAAATATCTTGGGGTCTTGTTCACGAGTGAGGGAAGAATGGAACGCGAGATCGACAGGCGGATCGCTGCAGCGTCTGCAGTGATGCGGACTTTGTATCGGTCCGTTGTGGTGAAGAAGGAGCTAAACCAAAAGGCGAAGCTTTCTATTTACCAGTCGATCTATGTTCCTACCCTCACCTATGGTCACGAGCTGTGGGTCGTGAGCATAGGTGAAATGAGTTTCCTCCGCAGGCGCTCTCCGTTAGAGAGAGAAGCTCGGTCATCCGGGAGGGGCTCAGAGTAGAGCCGCTGCTCCTCCGAGAGCAGCCAGATGAGGTGGCTGGGGCATCTGTTTAGGATGCCTCCTGGATGCCTCCTGGTGAGGTGTTCCGGGCACGTCCCACCGGGAGGAGACCCCGGGGATGACCCAGGATACGCTGGAGAGACTACGTCTCTCGGCTTTCCTGGGAACACCTCGGGATCCCCTCGAGGTGTTCTGGAGGAAGTGGCTGTGGACAGGGAAGTCTGGGCTTCTGAGCTACTGCCCCCACGAACCGACCTCGGATAAGCGTGTCAAGACAATGGATGGATGGCTGGATTAAACATTTCACTGTTCTAACGGCCCTCTGAGGGAAATCATAGCTACAATGTGGCCCGTGACAAAAATTTGTTCGAAACCCTGATATACAGGTATTAATAAGACAAGGGTGGGCCAACTTTAGGGCCCTTTAGACAACATTTTATTTTTAAAACGAACATATGGACCAAATCATTCGTAGATAAGGTAAAAAAAAAAAAAAAGACTGTAAAATAGTTTGTTTGAATATAGAATAATATAGTATATCTTAAAATAGGACGTTGCTTAAACAGAATAGTTCAATCTTATTTTATTGTATTATTTATAATTCACTTGATTTTAATTATTCAGAGTTATTTCATATTTTAAATATATGTACATAACGCTATATTATTTAAGTTGTAATTTACAATAAATTACTTAACCAATTCTTTAATGAGATAGATGACTAAAACATTTTTTTTTTAAATAACAAATCGGACTAGTACAAATGTAAATGTTGAACGAGCCTGATTGAACCCTTATTGCACCAAGACACCCATTTTACTATTGAAAAATGTCATGGCACAACATAAAATAATAATGTCACAAAAAAGTATAAATATTGCCTCACTTTTTCGACCCCTGTTTTAGGTGAACCTGAACTGACAAATGAAGTGATGCAACGTAAATCAACCCATCAACTATGGAACGTTAAAGTTAAACTAAAGTACAAAAATATACCAGCAACATCTAAGTTACAAAAACAGACAAGTGCAAAAACATTTAATTGATTCTTATTGCTCGCTTTTCCCACACATAGTAGTTTAAAATATGCTTGCACTGACTTTTGGCATTTACAGACATTTTGTTTCTTTGAAACAAACAAAATAATGTAACTAAAGTACCTTTAAGACGTGAGTCTGGTTTAAACTCAGCACAAACCCAAATTACACACCTGGACAGTTCCCTGAGCTGCAATCTGACTTTTTGGGGTTACCTCACTGCATTGGCAAATTACGAATAGGTTTTGAACGGCTCAAATTTCGCCGAACATTTGACGTTACAAAATACCACGGAATTGTGGGAAATGTAGTTATTCGTGTGTAAACAGTGAACTCACTTCCGGGTTAGTCACAATAGCATAACGTCAGTCACAACCGGAAGGGCAGACGAGAACAGTAGAGTTGACAGTCACATACCCTTGAGCGCATCACTCAGTTGGTCGTTTGCTGTAAAGACCGCCTGGCTTCTTCCAGTTGAATCAAGCAACCGCTGAGGAATAAAAAGGTGAGCGTCGATCTTTTTTTAATAGACGTGTTCAGCAATTTTAACCTCTATTTGGGATGGTTTTGTTGTCCATCCATCCATTTTCTGAGCCGCTTCTCCTCACTAGGATCGCGGGGGACATTGTTGTATGACAGTAAAGTCACACAGAGCACCGAAGCATCTGGTTAATAAGTATTGAATGTGACTACAAATATATATTTTCTGATGATTTTAATGGTGTGCATCTTAAAGGTACTTTAGTTACATCTATGTTATTTTGATTGTTTCAAAGAAACAAAATGTCTATAAATGCCAAAAGTCAGTGCAAGCATATTTTAAACTATTGTGTGTGGAAAAAGCGAGCAATAAGAATCAATTAAATCATTTTGCACTTGTCTGTCTTTGTAACTTTGATGTTGCTGGTATATTTTTGTACATTAGTTTAACTTTAACGTTCCATAGTTGCATCACTTCATTTGTCAGTTCAGGTTAACTTAAAACAGGGGTCGAAAAAGTGAGACAATATTTCTACTTTTTTTGTGACATTATTATTTGATCTTGTGCCATGGTGTGTGTCTTTTGAATGCCAAGAGAAGTCTATTTTGGATGTAATTTTAGTAATAAAACTAGTTTCGTAATATCTTTGCGTGTGTGCACTTCCCTTGACTACACTGTTGGTGTGTTTTTTTGTGTTTGTCGTTTTGTCTCAAAAGCATTTCAGGCATTATTACTCAAAAGAACAAATTTATATTAATCTTCTATGTCAGTCGTAATATGAAACAAACTATGTTTTTGGGACATGCAACTTCAGGACTAATTTTGTTGCACAAATTACCTGAAGTTCAGTGGAGTGTTTGTAGCAGCAAAGCCATGAGTAATCCACTCATTAGGCCCAACAATGGTGCATTCATGCCATGTGATCCATGTTTCAACAGGATGAATCCTAACGAAGAAAAAGATCAAGTTGAAGCTTTGGAGGAGGTTACTGAGCTCGTTTGTCAGGAGGCTGACCTCAGAGATGGCCAGTATGTCACATGACACCGCTTCTGTCTGGATATGATAAAGTGTGTCAGAAAGGTTCCAGGAAAGATATATCTCAAATTCAAATTTGCCCTTCAATGTGGGCCAGATTATTTAGCTGCCCGTCTACAAAGAGATCCTGCTACATTTGTGAGAGTTGTGGCATGAAAACTTGTGGACCTGGCTCCGTATGATTTTGTTCGTCTTTCCCAAGCTCAAGGGGGTCTTTAAGGGGAACTGTTTCAAAGATGTGAATGACATCAAGATGGCCGTGGTGATGGAGCTGCAGAGGATCAAGGAAGAATCCTTCGAGGAGTGCAAGAAGGCATGGCAGACAAGGCTGGAAAAAGTGTGTTGGACTCCAGGGTAATAACGTCAAATGGAAAAACTTTTGAGTTTGAAGTTAGTATTTCAAAATTGATCTTTTGTGACACTAGTCCTAGAACTTTCCTGACACACCTCGTACATTCATAGGAGGTTTAACATTGGGGGTCGGGGGGGGGGGGAGTGGGGCTATATATAACTCATGTTTGTAATTAAGGATGAAAGTCGTCTCTGTGGCTGACCAGAAAGTGCTGCTTGTCCGCACGGAGGGTCAGTACAGTGCAGTCGGAAGTCAGTGCTCTCATTATAACGCTCCTCTGGTTAAAGGTAAACTTTCTATCAATCCAAATTGCAACCATTCATCTCAGAAGGTGTGCCGTTTTACATTGAGCAGATAAATATTCTTGACATTCCAGGAGCACTGGTTGGCAATAGAGTGCGATGTCCTTTCCATGGCGCTTGTTTCAATATTAAAACTGGAGATATTGAGGAGTATCCAGGCCTGGACTCTCTGCCTTGCCACAGGGTGAAATTCGCCTCAATTTTTAATCCACCTTGATTGCTTTTCAACATGTTACAGTATTTAAAGTAGCATTTGGTGTGTAGGAACAAATGGTCCCACTTTTGTGTTTTTGTTTGTTCGTTGTTTTGGTCCTCAGTCTTTGAAATGTCATTTAGCACAACTTCCATTTAATGTGAAACTACAAACTCTATCTGCAATTAATTAATCACTGTTCAGAAACCCCATTAGGTACACATGCATTGTCTAATTAGATCTAATAGAGATGTATCAACAAATATATCTTTGTTTTTACACTGTCAGAGAGATGTTAATCTAGCAATATTCTGTATTATTGTGGTTGTAGTTTGCAGTGATGTATGACTGTGCTGCATCATACGGAGATGTGTTTCTAATATTTTGACCCTTCGTGTAATTAAAATATTAAAATATTGGATCTTATTAGTATGCGCAGTCTTCCGAATGTAGTGGCTAGTGAATGCATTTTTAACTTTCTCAACAGGTTTTCATCTTGTAATGTATACTGACTAGAGAGGTGATCAAATAGATGTACAGTAAATGATGTGTTTAATGGTAACACACATCCTCTCGTTATGTTATGTGTTGTTTCCAATATGGAGGTTGAAAAGTTTTTATACCTGCTGTTGTATTTGAGGGTGTTACTTCTCCCTCTTCCTCAAAGTGTATTAACCATTTTGACACAGGTGAACATTCGAGATGGAAAGGTGTATGTTTCCATCAAGAAAAAGGCAAGTGAAAGCAGGTTAAGTAGATGGAAATAATACTGTATTACTTAATGTTTAACAAGTACATTATATCTCCCCTCAGACTCTTAAGCAGACCAGACGGGTAAAGGAAATGTGTAGTGTTTTACCAAACATCACACATACCATCCTGCTCGTAGGAGGAGGTAAGGAAGGACTGGTTCATGCTTCCATCTGTCATCTGCTGCACAGGATCTACTTGGTACGCGTGTGTTGTGAGTTCAGGCCCTGCTGCCTTGGTGTGTGCTGAGACTCTGCGTCAGAACTGCTACCAGGGCCGAATCGTCATGGTAACCAAAGACTCTCTGCCTCCTTTCGACAAGCCCAAACTGAGTAAGGTAAAATTTCGCCATGTCATTCTCTTTTCTTTCAAGTACTTTTGTCTTATGCAATCGAACCTCTAAGGTCGAACACAAGTTATTCCGCAATGCTGGTTTACCCTGATTTGTTGAGATTTAGAATACTTGTTCCCATAGGACCTAACGGAACTAGAAGTCATTGTCCTGAGGTTAAACTGCCATCCTAAAACCATAATGAACTTTACAGGAAATGATGAAAGAAACAATTTATTATTCTTAACAGTCATGCAAGTTCAAAAAGAAGTTAACTGCTGTTAATTGTCGTGCGCTCAACTTGATAAGCGACGAATGTGTACAGAATTCAAGAGAGAGGACTACTGAAGTTTAGTCACTTCATTCTCCTTTCATTATTATTATAGGGTTATCCATTTTGTATTGAGCGCCCAGGATAGATCAGTATACTACTTTCGCCGTCGCAATAGCTTCCATTTTCTGTTTTACGCTCATCATCGTCACACTTTTCCTCATTGCCATCACTGCTACCCTTCTGTGTTGGCAACACAAAATACCCCACAAAAAATCATTCATTCATTCATTTTCCGTACCGCTTATCCTTACTAGGGTCGCGGGCGTGCTGGAGGCTATCCCAGCTATCTTCGGGCGGGAGGCAGGGTACACTCTGAACTGGTTGCCAGGCAATCGCAGGGCATATAGAAACAAACAACACTTCACACTCACATCTACGGGCAATTTAAAGTCTTCAGTTAACCTTCCATGCATGTTTTTGGAATGTGGGAGGAAACCGGAGTACCCGGAGGAAACCCACGCAGGCACGGGGAGAACATGCAAACTCCACACAGGCGGGACCGGGGATGGAACCCCGCACCTCAGAACTGTGAGGGGGATGTGCTAACCAGTCGTCCACTGTGCCGCCCCCACAAAAATGCTAGAGGAAAAAGCAAAAAAAAAAAGGAGGAGTTAATCCTTCAGATATTAACTGTTCTGAAGTCAAATGACACATGCTGACATCTTGTCATGTAAATTGCCAGTTTAAAAGTTTTGTGTACTTTTAAAGGAGTGTGTGCCCCCCCACCCCCCAAAAAAAAAAAAATTACGGTCGATTTCCGAATTGTACCACTTTAAGGGAATTTGTGCTACAAGCTAGTAAATTTCAAAGCAAAAAGCCAAAGAAATGTTTTTTTTTTTAGGCTATGAATGTGGACAGAAGCAGCATCGTCCTCCGCTCTAGTGAATTTTTTCAACAATATGGCATAGAAGTACGGACGGAGAAAGAGGTGACATACAAAGAATGGGTCATGTTTTAACAACGTCCTATGAAGGCTGACGTTTTCTGGTCAAAATCCAGGCGGTGACTGTAAGCACGCGAGATAAAGCGGTGACGATGAAGGATGGCGGGGTTCTACGTTACGACCAGCTTCTTATCTCAACAGGCTGCAGGCAAGACTTGCTATCTTATTCTCAACACAACATCCTTTTTCTTTTCAGATTATGAGAACAAAATGTTAATTTCCACAGAGCGAAGCCACTAAGTTGTCCCGGTAGTGACCTGACAGGAGTGAAGTTACTGCAGAGGTACGAAGATGCCAAAGACATTGACGCGTCCTGCTTGGGCCGCAAGGCCGTTGTCGTTGGAACCTCCTTCATAGGTTGTCAAGTTTTTTTTTTTTGTATTTTTGTTTTGTTTTTGTTTAACACCTTCTGAATTGCCACCTCTCTCATCCATCTACATTTACTATAGCGCTTACTATGGTTGCGAGTGAGCTGGAGCCTATCCCATCTGACTCTGGGTGCGAGGTTGGGTATACCCGGAAATGGTTGCCAGTCAATCGCAGGCCACATAGAGACACACATTCACATCCACACCTATGAGCAATTTAGAGTCTTCAATTAACCTAACCTGCATGTTTTAGGCACGTGGGAGGAAGCTGGATAACTCAGAGAAAACTCGCACATCGTTAACATCAGTGGTTAATCCGGCACAATTGCGAGTTATTACTAGGCCCAAGCCTGTTAGCTCGCGAGCTAGCTAGTGGCTAGCGCCAGTGGCGATTTTTGGGGTCTCAGGGTTAGGAAGGAAGGAGGTCTGCTGTGTGTCTATCAGCATCTCCGGTGAATATGATGTATTTTATTTAAAGTTTTAACATTTTTGTCATGTTATTAGATAAATATTGATTGTGAACTGCTATATTGTAGTGTATCCACTACAAATTCTAAAGAGGTTTGGAGTACTTTTTTGTGACATGATGGTGTTATTGAGAGGTGGATTAGGTTACTGTAGGCCCAGGTCCCAAACTCACCAGCCGCTACTGATTCCAACCACCAGAGGCATTAAAGATCCCGTATTTTGGCAAACCAACTTTTTCTAGTATTTGGGATGTGATATTGTCTCTATGGTGCCTCAGTAAACATGTGAAATATGAATTAAAATCGTATACATATACCAACGATAAAACACTCTGTCTTGACGCGTTCAATGAGTCATGTTGCAGTTACATTTTACCATGCTTAAGTGTCATACAAATATAAAGAAGCCACTTTAAACCAATAAAATACTCTAGACATAACTTTGATAAGTGACAAGGGATGTGGTGATGCTGGAGTTTTACAGTTTTAATGCGAGTATGTTCATTCACTTAACTTTTCTTCTGCATTGTTGTTCTCACCTTCTCCTAACACCCCCTAATTTGTGTCAGATCCTCTTAGCTGAGGCCTTGTGAGATTTTCTGACATCTTGTTTGGCATCATGCATTCTATTATTGTTGGCATGTTATTTGAGTGCACATGTGATTTGCTAGTTGCTAGTGTGCCATTGCAAGTTATTTTTAAATATTTTTTTTTACTTCAAGGTATGGAGGTGGCATCCTATCTAGTCAAAAAAGCTTCTAGTGTTTCCATTGTTGGAACCACCAAATACCCATATGAACGCTCTCTGGGGTCCGAGATTGGCAACATGACCATGCAAGTAAGGATCAATGGTGACACAACTCTGAATGTAATGATGTTTATCATCGCAACAACTCTACAATTCCTCATTTCAAGATGTTGGAGGAACATAATGTGAAGTTCTACATGAATGACGGCATCGCTGAGATCAGAGGAGAGAACGGCTCGGTAGTTCTACTTTTTTACTACTACTTTTCACCTCTGATTGAGCCATCTCAAACTTGGATGAGTTGCTGGAGCCAAAAATGATGTATTTGCAGGTGAAGGAGGTCTTGCTGAAGAGTGGCACACTTCTGGAGGCTGAGGTGGTGATTGCAGGAATAGGTAATAAATCCTGTTGTATTGCACCCAATATATATCTTCTTAACATAAATACTCAAGTAAAAGTAAAAAGTATGAAACTTCTCTGACAAATACAATTTATTAAATGTAAAAGAGTAAATGTAGAGCGTTACTACCCACCTCTGCCTATGTGTGTATATGTTTCAGGTGTGATCCCCAATTCTGACTTCCTAGCAGGAAGTGAAGTTGAAATAGATTCCAAGAAAGCAGTAGTTGTTGACAAGGTGAAGGTGCCTTCACTGTTGTGTTATTGACTGAGTGCATTTTGCATATTGTGCTGATCTTATGTGACACGTCTCTCTTCAGTTCATGAGGACTAACGTAGCAGATGTGTTTAGTGCGGGGGACGTCACCTCCTTCCCTTTGACCAGTCGAGGTGATCAACTGGTCAACGTGGGTCACTGGCAAATGTCACAAGCTCAAGGTATGACTTGATTCATTCTGTTAAAATAAGAACATCATTAATATCATGTCACATTTTTTTGTGCCTCAGGAAGAGTTGCTGCCCTCAATATGCTAAATATACCTACCAAAATTGAGTCTGTTCCTTTCTTCTGGACTGTGTTGCTTGGAAAGAGTATCAGATACACCGGTAATGTACAGTATTTATTTTTTGACTTTCAGATCAGTTATAGCTTTTAATGCTATTTTGCTTTTTTATTTCTGCAGGGTATGGGGAGGGCTACACAGAACTCGTATTCAAAGGAAAAGTGGAGGAAAGAAAGTTCCTGGCATTTTATATTAAGTAAGTAGATGCGGAATACTGTATGTCCTGATATGTAGTATCTGGACACACTTCTTCGTCCAAACATTTTCTGTGCCACTTGTCCTCGTTGTCCTGTTCCAGCTGATGGTGGGCAACAGGGAGACTGGGTGGAGCAACTCTGGAATGTGGACATTCTCATTCAAGTTAATTTCACATTTAAAGTGTAACATATTTTCCAAATTGATTTCTATGGCATTCATGCATCTCAAGTAAAGTCCACGTTGCCGGAATTACAGCGAGCCTCAGACTTCAATGAGTCTCGCTTATTTGGCTGTTGTTCACAAATAAGCCGTTTACACTTTTGGGTATGTCTGAAGTCATTACGGGAGAATGCATGGACCTTGAATGTGCGTAAGCCAGGCGTGTAAAAAAATATAGGAGAATATGTGAATATGTCCTTTAGTGAAAATAACAAATCAGGATGGACGCCACTGGACCACTTATTTCGCTGCTGTTTCTCCACAGAGACGACACAGTGGTGGCGGCGGCCAGCCTCATGTTTGATCCCGCTGTGGCTCAGCTGGCGGAACTGATGGCAGCAGGCCAGCGGATTGCAAAAGCGCAGACTCAGTAAGTGTTATTATTCACTTATTCACTTATTCACTTGTTATTATTCACTTATACTAAAGAAGCTACATATGTGTAAAGTGGATGTTCAAATGGTGCATTGGTCTTGCTCCTGCATAGCGAGCAGTTTGTTTCATTTTTTCAAGTTAAAGAGGATGAAGCAGCAATATAAAGTGGAACCTCTCAATTCAAACACCACTGTTAATACAATTCAAAATACAACCAACATTTCTGGGAATAAAGTACCTCTAAAGTAAAACAGAACTACAGGGTTCGAACCGCTGTCATGCATGACATGCCATGAAAGCACAGAAAATCTTGAGACATTAGTTCCTTAGTTACGCAAATAAATGTCATAAATGGGGGGGAACTTACATAATAGAGAAATATCTCACCCCCTGTAGTAAAATATTTTTAGAATTTACAATGTTTTTATTATTCTGATTACACTTTAACTCTTCCAGATTTTTAAGATGAATCACTTGATCTGTTTTTATTCATTCCTGCTCACTACAAATCAAAAAGGGGTGATGAACAAAACTGGCCTGGCAGGTGTAAAACAAAGCTTTGCATAAATGATACAGTGACTTGCTTCCATCAACAGCAATAACCTGACAAATTAACGTATTCTTAAAAAACCTATTAGGATTATGACATTCAAAGTACATGAGTTTCTCACTGGATATTCAATTCATTATTAGACTCACAGTACATGTTATGTTGCCATCAATCCATCCATTTCTTATAGCACTTGTCCTCATTAAGGTTTCAGGTGAACTGAAGCCGACCTCATCTGAATATACACAAGCAAACATTCACACTCACATGTGCACAAAGGGGCAATTTAAAGTCTTCAATCAACCTAAGAAGCATGTTTTGGGGTTATGGGAGGAAGCCTGAGTACCGTAAAACAACCCACCAAAGCACGTGGAGAACATGCTAATTCCACACAGAAGGGCCTGAGCTGAGATTTGAAACCAAGACCACTGTGCCACTCTGCTGCCCTGTTAGAGAAAATATTAGAATCATTGATTCATGACCACATTATTTCTCTGAATCACAAGGTTATGATAAAAATATGGTAATGCATCATTAAGGTGTTTATATGATGGTGTGATATTTAGGATTTTTTATTTTTTATTTATTATCTTTCTAAGGGATTACATTTCATCTACTGTCTGTGTGTGACTCTTTTCTCTGTTCAGAGCTGAAGACCTGAGTTGGCTCCAGATGTAAGGTATCTGACTTGCAACTCATTGACGAAGGACACAAGTCGCCTTCTGTCTTGCTGTCATCCCCTCACCGCCTCAGGCATTCTGAAAGCTCGTCAATGTCTGCCCTGCTCTTACTTGACTCTCCGAATTGTTACCATGAAACCAGCAACGTCAGAATGAATCGACACGTTGTGCATGCTCCCCATCAATCTTGTTCATCATTCAGGCGAATGATATACACTGCCACTTCATTCATATCATATAAGCTACTAAACGCTTTCAGAAGATGCATCAATTCCAGGCATAATAACCTTGTTTACATTTGTTGTGGCTCAGAGTAAATTGTCAATTGTTTTACTGATTTACTTGAAAATAAAATGTAATTAATACTCAGGTAGAAAACCAGTCCCATCCATCCATCCATCAATTTTCTGAGCCGCTTCTCCTCAGTAGGGTCGTGGGCGTGCTGGAGCCGATCCCACCTATCATCGGGCAGGAGTACACCCTGAACTGGTTGCCAGCCAATCGCAGGGCACATGCAAACAAACAACCATTCGCACTCACATTCACACCTACGGGCAATTTAGAGTCTCCAATTCATGCATGTTTTTGGGATGTGGGAGGAAACCGGAGTGCCCGGAGAAAACCCACGCAGGCACGGGGAGAACATGCAAACTCCACACAGGCGGGGCCGGGGGTTGAACCCCGGTCCTCAGAACTGTGAGGCTGGTGGTCTAACCAGTCGTCCACCGTGCCACCAAAACCAGTCCCATACTGCAGTAATATAAAATGTGTGCTCTGAGATGAATGATGTATGATGATTGTTTACGCGGGATAAGCTTTAGTTCCTCTTTTGTGTCAGTTTTTGTATAATTCACTGTCCACGTTTGTTTTATCATCTTTCTATGTTCTCGTATGCATCTTTATATCTAAATTTTTTTAAACTGCCTATCATGCGTATTTTTTTAATACCATCAGGTCTTTAATAGTAATTCATTTATTTGCAATGTCATTGTATGGTTGAATTTACAAATTGTAAAGCTTTGCTATGCTATAAATAGTAATCCTTCCCAAATTAAAATAACAAACCAATAGCTGATGTTTTTTTCCCATGTAGTTACAGGCACATTGTTTCTTTACACATACTGTACTTAATCATGGTGGTGAGCATAAAAAAAATTGCTTTTATTAAACCGTGATTTATGACCTTTGTGTCCCAGTTCTGAACACGTTTATTAATAAAAACTGACATGTACTGTGAAACTCCAATGCGGTAGATGGCAGTAGATAGCCGGAAATCTCATCCTGCCATGCGTGAGTTGCGCCTGTGCATTTTTCTTTTCTTTTTTTTTAACGTAGGCTCTCTCTTCTTTTAGTAGTGAACGTCGTCCATCGAACGTACTTGCCGCCGCGAATTCCGCTAGTCGAGTAGGTCGTTTGACGATCGTCGTTCGTCGTGTGTGGTGCAGTTTTCGGAAGACAAGCTGAGTTGAAATAGACATGTTTTGGTGAACAACAGGGTGCGATTTTTTTTCCCCCCCAAGTCAACAAATCTCCGTGGGACCGAAGGGAGCACGGTGGGTGACGATGTGTGTATTATGTGAGTTTGTAACTTGCTAGCCTTGGCTGCTGTGCTAGTGGATTAGCTTTTAGCTTGCGCGCCGCCATAACCACGTTTGGCCTAACTAGCGCCATTGTTACGGGCGGTGTAAAACTCTAAACAAACACGTTGGTTCTATCCCGTAGTAGTAAAATCAATTATAGCTTGTTTTACTTTAACGTAGATATTCATCCAACTCGATCTGTTTTGGCTTTACGTCTGCGGCTCCACAATGGGTTAGCTAACGTTAGCTAGACAGTTCTGATAATATTAGCCGAACGTAGGTATCACCGTTCCTGTCAACTAACTAACTAAAATTCAATCAACCGACTAGTAGTCAATGTTTTGCAATGTTTGAATGACCGAGTGAAAAAACGACTCAAGTGGCCACAGAGTTTATTTGCATAATACGAGCCGTGTATGTACTACTTTGTAGGGTTAGTTTTTCGTTTTCCTGTGAAGAGAATGGACGGACGGCTGAAGATTAAGAAAGTTATAATTCTGTAATACTGGTTTGAAAAAATAACAATGCACCAATTTCTTAATACCAAGTCAATAGGGATTTAAAGTTTACGCGTCAAACTCTGTTTAATCTAATCTTCAATTTTGTATAACTTTCTTCGTCTTTAGCCTAGTTTCAAAAGGTTGGTTGTAATCATTGGAAAGCTTTCTACACGCAGAAACTGACATCAGTATGAGGTTATTAATTAAAATTAAATTAGATACAGACATAACTGTACTTTGGCCTTTGAGGAAAGATAAAACCTCCTCCATCTATATTTAATCTGAGAATCCAGTATTCTTTATTAATCTGTGTCTGCTTGTGTTGTTTGTAGTTGTGAGGCACCATGGCAGTTGCCTTCCCTTTCCGTGGAGTTCCTGCAGGGATCCCACCCCCGGGTGTCCCCCTTCCACCACAAGTCCCAGACTACATGACTGAGGAGAAACTCCAAGAGAAAGGTTTGCACACGAACCTCAGGTTTCTTGAAGTTTGCTCGAGAATGGACAATGTGAAATTGTGTAATTTTGTGTCGAATGTCCTCTAACTGTACAGCGAGGAAATGGCAGCAGTTGCAAGCAAAGCGCTACTCGGAGAAGCGAAAGTTTGGTTTTGTGGACGCTCAGAAGGAAGACATGCCTCCTGAACATGTCCGTAAGATCATCAGGGACCATGGTGACATGACCAATAGGAAGTTTCGGCATGACAAGAGGGTCTACTTAGGGTAAGAATGTTAATTGTCTAATAACTCCCTTTATTTGCATCATCAGAAAATAATGTATGCATGGTTCAAATATGAGTCACTTTGTCTGAAAACTTTAACTGGCACTGTCTAAATTTAACAGTTTATTTTTTCTTTTTTTTCTTTTTTTGTTTTGTTATAAACAGTGCCCTCAAGTACATGCCCCATGCAGTGCTTAAACTGCTGGAGAACATGCCAATGCCTTGGGAGCAGATCAGAGATGTGCCCGTACTCTACCACATCACTGGAGCCATTTCATTTGTTAATGAAATACCTTGGGTTATCGAGCCAGTTTACATCGCCCAGTGGGGGTAAGGAAGAATATCTCAGGTTATTTTAAGTACTTAGTCAGTATCAGTTAAGTTTGGAAACCTTTTCATTGAATTACATTAGCAATTGTGTACAAACCTCTGGCTGTCCATTTCTCATATGATGTTTTGTATGTAATATGTTGTGGCTTTTAAAATCCTTCTTTCTGCCCACGTTACTGATGAGCTCTACGTTTGGTAATGTTGAATTTCACTGCCGTTTATAGTTTAATTGTGGTACTCTGACTTAGCACCATGTGGATCATGATGCGGCGAGAGAAACGTGATCGTCGACACTTCAAGAGGATGCGTTTCCCGCCATTTGATGATGAGGAGCCGCCGCTGGATTATGCAGACAATATCCTTGATGTAGAACCACTGGAGGCCATTCAAATGGAGCTGGACACGGAGGAGGATAGTCCTGTCGTGGAATGGCTGTATGAGCACCAGCCCCTGAAGGACACTACAAAGTAAAGGCCTCTTGATATATATTTGTTTATTATTTTTTTAATCATTTGCAAAATGTAACCCTAACCTTGCTTTTTATTTCCCTTTAAGGTTTGTGAATGGCACCACTTACCGTCGATGGCAGTTCTCACTCCCCATGATGTCTACGCTGTACCGCTTGGCCAATCAGCTGCTGACAGACTTGGTGGATTACAACTACTTCTACCTGTTTGACCTTAAGGCCTTCTTCACTTCCAAGGCTTTAAATATGGCCATACCCGGAGGACCAAAATTTGAGCCTCTGGTTCGAGACATTAATCTCCAGTAAGAACTGTCAGGCTTCATTAAAATACATATATATTATTTAGGGACTTTCTATTCAATTTAAGGACATATCTTGTGTTGTCTTGTTTTAAGAAAAACCTTTGTGATGTTTTTTTTTTTTTTTTTCTCCAATAGGGATGAAGACTGGAATGAATTCAATGACATCAACAAGATCATCATCAGACAGCCTATCAGGACCGAGTACAAAATTGCCTTCCCCTACCTGTACAACAACTTGCCACACCATGTCCACCTCACCTGGTAGTTTTCCCCCCCTACAGTTTGAATTTCTATTGATTTTAGTATAATAATCATTCAAAAGTGATTTGTTGTAAGGGTATGTTTAATAATTGTTCTTTATATTAGAAGTAATGACTTGTGTTTCACTGGTTGTAAAAAGTCTCCATTCATTGCCCTGTGTACAGGTACCACACACCAAATGTGGTGTTCATCAAGACGGAGGACCCAGATCTTCCAGCGTTTTACTTTGATCCACTGATCAATCCCATTTCACACAGACATTCAGTCAAGGTAGGTGTCTGTCAAAGCTAAACCCAATGGTATATGCACTTACGTCTGTTCATTTGTGTCAAAGTTCTTGACATTTTTAACATGGTTGTTATAACAAAGTCCTTACAAAGCCCCCCTTGCATTGCTCTCCTTGCCTGTGCGTAAGAACTGGGGGAATATTAAAACGAATGATGGCTTTTGTCGCTGGCTGCAGTTGGTCATTCCAAAAATGCTCCCAATGTCTAATTTACCGGAATGATTTTGTGACAGTTCAAATGTCTTACATTTCCGTTGCTACTTCCTGCTTCCATTCAGAGTCAAGAGCCTCTACCCGATGATGACGAGGAGTTTGAGCTTCCTGAGTTTGTAGAGCCCTTCCTCAAGGAGACTCCCCTCTACACTGACAACACAGCCAATGGCATTGCTTTGCTATGGGCGCCGAGACCTTTCAACTTGCGTTCAGGTCGCACCAGGAGAGCCATAGATATCCCTCTCATCAAGAACTGGTGAGCAACCTTGTTGGCAAAATAAAAATCTTTGGGGGGGGGGGGGAAAGAGGATGAGGATAAGGCTCTCAGGTATTTTTTCTTTTTTTGTGTTTTGTGTGTTTTATAGGTATCGTGAACACTGCCCTGCAGGACAGCCAGTGAAAGTACGTGTGTCATACCAGAAACTGCTGAAGTACTATGTGCTCAATGCTCTCAAACACAGACCACCTAAGGCCCAGAAAAAGAGGTGTGCCTCACAGTATATTTTAGTTTTATCCAAGATGTTGTCATATTTCCAATTGAAGCTTATTTGCTCATCAGCTTGGATTTGCTGTTAAGAGTTGTTTTGTTTGCCTTGTAGGTATCTGTTCCGTTCCTTCAAGGCCACAAAGTTCTTTCAGTCCACCAAGCTTGACTGGGTGGAGGTGGGCCTGCAGGTCTGCCGACAGGGTTACAACATGCTCAATCTGCTTATCCACCGAAAGAACCTCAACTACCTGCATTTGGACTACAACTTCAACTTGAAGCCTGTCAAGACACTGACCACAAAGGTGCAGACTCAAAGCCAAAGCATTTTCAATTTGCATATATATTTTAACATAAAGCAGTAAACCTTAAGTATTTGTTTGTTTAGGAGTCTGTGGGTCTTTATTTTTGTCCACTTGACATTTTGTTTTTGCCCCCAGGAACGTAAAAAGTCAAGATTTGGCAATGCTTTCCACCTCTGTAGAGAGGTGTTGCGACTCAGCAAGCTGGTGGTGGACAGCCATGTACAATACAGATTGGGAAATGTGGACGCGTTCCAGGTCATGTCAGCTCTTTATACCCCAAAACGTTATCCCTCTGAATTTTGGAAGCAGTTTCGTTTGCCTAAAACCAGAACTCTCTCTTTTGTATTGTAGTTGGCTGATGGGCTGCAGTACATCTTTGCTCATGTGGGACAGCTGACTGGCATGTACCGCTACAAGTACAAGCTGATGAGACAAATCCGGATGTGCAAAGATCTGAAACATCTCATATACTACCGCTTCAATACTGTAAGTATTATTGGTTAACAAACTGCAACATCAATGAGTATTCAAGTCTTCTTTTTTTTGTATCCTACTGATATGACTATTATTGTGTCACAACAGAAAATCTGAAAGAAATCCTTCATTGCCTTTGGATTCATGTTTTGTTTGTTTACTCAGGGTCCAGTTGGAAAGGGACCAGGTTGTGGCTTTTGGGCACCTGGATGGAGGGTGTGGCTTTTCTTCATGAGGGGCATCACACCACTGTTGGAGAGGTGGCTTGGAAATCTGCTGGCCAGGCAATTTGAAGGTTGGCCACATTCATACGATGCTCATCATTGTATTTTATTTAGCATCACTTCCCAACTATTTACCAAATAACAGTTGCCGCAGGAGCTTGTAGCGATGCTACATGTTTTCTGTAACCATGAAAACTTTGTTTATAAGTAAAACTGTAAATTATACAGCATGTGATCACTGATAATTCTAATCATTCAGTTATATATTGTGGAAAGGGGTGGAGATCAAGTTACGCAAAGTTCTGGTCTCTTGAAATCCCATGTTCAGTTTTGTTCAACCCCCACTTACAGGGCGTCACTCCAAGGGTGTGGCCAAGACTGTGACCAAACAGCGTGTGGAGTCGCACTTTGACCTGGAGTTGCGTGCCGCTGTGATGCACGACATCTTGGACATGATGCCTGAGGGCATCAAACAGAACAAAGCCAGAACCATCCTGCAGCACCTCAGTGAGTCTTGGAGGTGCTGGAAGGCCAACATTCCGTGGAAGGTTGGTACCTCACAAGCTTTTACCCCGTGGAAGGGCATGACCACGTTGTGATATAATAGGAATTGTAAATGTAAACTCTCGATGACTTAAAAATCCCCCCACCCACCCCTGACAGGTTCCCGGCTTGCCAACACCCATTGAGAACATGATCCTGCGCTACGTGAAGGCCAAAGCTGACTGGTGGACCAACACGGCCCACTACAACCGTGAGCGAATCCGCCGTGGGGCCACTGTAGACAAGACGGTCTGCAAAAAGAACTTGGGAAGACTGACCCGTTTGTACCTGAAGGCTGAGCAGGAGAGACAGCATAACTACTTGAAGGTATTGCACAAACGTAAAAAAAAACTTGCGCTGTACTGGTTCTCTTTTATGAAATCCTCTTCACGAAGGCGCACTTGCATTGGTCTGCTTGCATGTGCGTAAGAACTGGAGGAATATTACATTTAATGGTGGCTTTTGATTACTGGCTGCAGCTGCAGTTGACTTGTCACCATTAAGACATTACTTGACGTAAGATAGTCTCAAATGTTACCACTGTAACTATACTTTTCTAACACTTTAAGTGGTTATGATTTGCCGACAGGATGGTCCCTACATCACAGCTGAGGAAGCTGTTGCCATTTACACCACAACTGTTCACTGGCTCGAAAGTCGACGTTTCTCGCCAATCCCCTTCCCTCCACTGTCATACAAACATGACACCAAGCTGTTAATCCTGGCCCTGGAGAGGCTCAAAGAGGCTTACAGGTAAGCACCTGTTCAACTGTTGATATTGATTAACACTTACAATATGTCTTTATTGATATCTCATTTGTGTGCGTGTTCTAGTGTAAAATCTCGCTTGAACCAGTCTCAGAGAGAAGAGCTTGGGCTGATCGAGCAGGCTTATGACAACCCTCACGAAGCTCTGTCCAGGATCAAGCGTCACCTGCTCACACAGCGAGCCTTCAAAGAGGTCAGCAAAGATTGGACCAGGTTTTCTCTTGAAAGCAATGATCATGCTTGATGTTGATTAAGAAAAAAAACATGCTTAAATTGTAAATCAGCTTTTTTTTTTTTTTTTTTTTTTTTTTTTTAATGATGTTTATTTTTTTGCTGTAAATTCTTTGCAGGAATATTAGCTGTTGCATCCAAAGCCAGCTCATCACACTCAGCCCTTGTTTGTTCTTTTTCTAGGTGGGTATTGAGTTCATGGACCTTTACAGCCACCTGGTGCCGGTGTATGATGTAGAGCCCCTGGAGAAGATCACAGATGCCTATCTTGATCAGTATCTGTGGTATGAAGCAGACAAGAGGCGACTCTTCCCGCCCTGGATCAAACCAGCTGACACTGAACCACCTCCATTGCTCGTCTACAAGTGGTGCCAAGGTCAGACTTTAATCATATGAAAAAATGTGGTGTAGTATGTACTGAATCTTTATGAATGAAACCTCCAATGTATACTACAATAGCTGGGCTGAGTTGTTATACTTCTTCCTTGCAGGCATTAACAACTTGCAGGATGTTTGGGAAACTGCAGAAGGAGAGTGCAACGTGATGTTAGAGTCACGCTATGAGAAGATGTACGAGAAGATTGATTTGACGTTGCTCAACAGGCTACTGCGTCTTATTGTCGACCACAACATAGCTGATTATATGACAGCCAAGAACAATGTGGTCATCAACTACAAGGTAAACGATAATTTACTCAAACAATTTTCAAAATATTTTCATATTCTGCATTACTAGATGTTTGTAACCCTGGTTTAAATATTTTTTTAATTCTTTACTAGGACATGAACCATACAAACTCTTACGGGATCATCAGGGGACTCCAGTTTGCCTCGTTCATTGTACAGTACTACGGTCTGGTAATGGATCTGCTGGTGCTCGGTCTGCACCGTGCCAGCGAGATGGCAGGTCCACCCCAAATGCCCAATGACTTCCTCAGTTTCCAAGATACGGCAACAGAGAGTGCCCACCCAATCCGGCTGTACTGCCGTTACATTGACCGCATCCACATCTTCTTCAGGTTAGATTTACTCAGCCCTTCCTGGTGTTCTGTTTGGAAGTAAAACTCTGTGGCAGCACACCTCTGATGGACAAAATTACATCCTCAGAATTGATATAATTGTCATTGTCTGTGACATTCGTCCGATATTACATTTTTGGTAGTATATGTGAATCTTGACTAGGGCTCTGGACTGTGACCAAATTGATCGCATATGCAACCTTTTTTTCAGTTTATGCGATCAAAAATGTAATTGTCGCATTTGCACGAGTACGTTTTAATGGTATAATGTCGCCTTTTTTCCATTACAATCTCATCCTCCTGCGCGAGAGTGCTGTGATGCTGTGTCAATCATTATGAATTCCATTTGAGCTAAACGCGACACGCTGCAATATGATTTGCTGCCTGATATGACACGCTATCATCATAGCACCGGCGCATACATGCGCACCACATACAGTGGTGTGAGAGTGTGGAAAAGGTTATAAAGCCATTTCTTAAGCTTTGGGACTCCAGCGAACCACAGTGAGAGCCATTATGTCTGGTACTGCTCGTTGCGGACAAACTTCTTGTTCACATTAACATATTTTGCAAATATCATATCTCAGGTCACTGTCAATCAAAAGTCTGGTATGCCGTGGTCATGCTGTACCTCCTCAAAAAATGGTGTGACGCACCAGTGCTACTAGTGCAAAAGTTAGTGTAGAGCCCTGTTGGCCTTTTAATTTCATTACCAAATGATAACTTTTTTTCATGCCTTTATCAGGTTTTCTGCTGATGAGGCAAGGGACCTCATTCAGAGGTACCTGACGGAGCACCCTGACCCAAATAATGAGAACATTGTGGGCTACAACAATAAAAAATGCTGGCCCCGTGATGCCCGCATGAGACTGATGAAGCATGATGTCAATCTGTAAGTCCTCAACCCCCCCCCCCCCGTCCTTTTAAAAAATTTTTTTTTTTTAATATATATATATATAAGTTCGCACAGGTTAAAGTAGTCTATGACAGATGGCCATGACCTTTTTTGTTTGTTTGTTTATTTATCAGTGGTCGTGCTGTCTTCTGGGACATCAAGAACCGCCTGCCAAGGTCAGTGACCACAGTCCAGTGGGAGAACAGCTTTGTGTCAGTCTACAGCAAAGACAACCCCAACCTGCTCTTCAACATGTGCGGCTTTGAGTGCCGCATCTTGCCCAAATGTCGAACAAGCTATGAGGAGTTTACCCATAAGGATGGTGTCTGGAATTTGCAGAATGAGGTGGGAAAACACCAACTACAGAGTTTAACCTTTGTCATTTGTATCATTAATGGTCCTTCCTAGAGTGATATTATAACCCATTACGACGGTACGGTACTGAATGATTATTTCTTACTATGTTTTCATTTATAGGTTACCAAAGAGAGGACGGCTCAGTGTTTCCTGCGTGTGGATGATGAATCAATGCAGCGCTTCCACAACAGGGTGCGACAGATCCTAATGGCCTCAGGCTCAACCACGTTCACAAAGGTAAACAGAGCAAAGCTATAAACCTGCTTAGTTAAAAAATGACACGCATGTTGTTGTCAAACTAGAATGTGTATCATAATGTCCCCTCATTTCTACTTCCAGATTGTAAACAAATGGAACACAGCTCTTATTGGCCTGATGACCTACTTCCGTGAAGCAGTGGTCAACACCCAGGAGCTGCTGGATCTGCTGGTCAAGTGTGAGAACAAGATTCAGACACGTATCAAGATTGGGCTGAACTCTAAAATGCCTAGCCGTTTTCCGCCTGTCGTTTTCTACACTCCCAAAGAGTTGGGCGGCCTGGGCATGTTGTCCATGGGTCACGTGCTCATACCACAGTCTGATCTGCGGTAAGTCGGAACCCATATATTTTGCTTGATGTGAAAACTACAGGTAGTTATTTGTATGTTGTTCTTTTAAACTCTTCTCTCCCTGTCAGTTGGTCCAAGCAGACAGATGTGGGAATCACCCACTTCAGGTCGGGAATGAGTCACGAAGAGGACCAGTTGATTCCAAATTTGTATCGTTACATTCAGCCATGGGAAAGTGAGTTCATCGACTCCCAGAGGGTGTGGGCTGAGTATGCCCTCAAGAGGCAGGAGGCCATTGCACAGAACAGGTATGCTCCTCTGCAGATTATTGGTTTTAAATACGTGTCACCAGGTAACATTTGATTTAGTCATTTGTCTGCTGTTGGGATTTTTTTAACATGCAGAAATAGGCCTGTCACAATAATTACGATATCGACTTACTGTTCGATAAATTAAATGGTCATGCTAGTTTTTCCGGACTTGATCAATTGCCATTGTTGTGGCGAGCCGGCGTGTGGATCACACAGTGAGCCGACAGAGTTGGACGGCTAGCCGCTAGTTGCTCATGGAACGCCGCCGGACCGGTACACTCTTGCCAGTGTTGGCTCCGTCCAATACACCACACTCCACAGCTTCGCTCCTTATGCAGCATGTAGATTCACACAACGGAGACACCACTTAAGGGAAAGTTAACTGTATGTTGTCGCGAGCTAACGAGCCAGTTTACGAGGTAACAAGCTAGCCTGTGAGCTAATGAGCTAGTGAGTTGAGCTAAACAGCTCGCTCCACTGCAGCGATGTCGTTCAAAACATCAGCACTTCGCTCTGCGTTGTGTGTGTTAGTCCGCAATTAACACAAACATGGAAGCATTAACTGTTTATTAAGCGTAACCTCAGTGGTGCATGTTATTCAGCCAGTAATAGACGACAGCGAACGTCAACATATATATGAATGACAGGTGAAGGGCTCGTTTTCAGCAGACTGACCACATAGTAGCCCTGTTTACATGGAGACTTTTTTGTCATTCCGATTGAAATCATTCAGATTGACGATCTCTGGTCAACTGTTTAGATGTGACGTGAGCTGTTCCGATCGAGTGTTTACATGATGTGCACTACATTTAATTTGAACAGCCATGAGACATGCGCACGTCGTCGTGAATTTGACATCATATATCAAGATGGAGTTCTGTCATCTATTTCATCATTTAGCACAGTAGTTTAGCACATTTATAAAAAAGAAAAGAAAAATGCTTGATTATAAACAACTCATAAGTAGTTAACAATATCTCCCTCGCATATGAGCTCTGTCGGAAGCCGCCATATTTGCGCCGTGCTTAACAATGACGTCACCGTACATTTACATAGAGACGAAGCATTCCTGTGAAACCGTATTAAATTCCTTTTGAATTTGACCTGTTTATTCCGAATTAGGTGTTTATATGGAGCAGTTTGGGCTGCTAAACAGATTATTATCAGAATAGAAGGCTCCATATAAACCAGGCTTGTCTTGCAGCTCTTTATTTCAGACCGAGGGGGATCCATATCACAGAGTAAAGATTTTTTTTTTTATATATAAACCAGGGGAAATTATAATCATAACAATAATAATAGCGATAATACTGATTTAAAAGCAAAACAAACAAAAAATAATAATAAAATAACGGCTGGCCTTATTTTCTGTGATTTCAGAGGTATTAAAAAAACACCACCAATATCGTTTATCGTGATAGTTTGTGGGAAGATATATCATCTTGAAAAAATGGTTATCGTGACAGGCCTATGCTGAACATGGGTCAGTTTTGTCTGGAAAATGTTCACATTTATCATATTTATAATCCCATAAGGGGCAACTCAGTTCACACTGCTTTATATTTTTGGAATGCATGTCAATTCAGTAGATATCAAGTGAAATGCATTTGGTCATTTTTCCCCATGCATTTCTAATTTTCGTTAACAATACAGAAAGAGCTTGAATTCCAATTGAAACAAATGTTCCTTTGTGTTCTGTCTTCCAGGCGACTGACCTTGGAGGATTTAGAAGACTCGTGGGACAGAGGAATCCCACGTATCAACACGCTTTTCCAAAAGGACAGACACACGCTGGCCTATGACAAAGGCTGGAGAGTCAGGACTGATTTTAAACAATACCAGGTACAACAGAAAGACGTTTGATTGAAATGTATCTTATATTTCAAATCTAAACTATTTCCTGTTAACCTGAACATGTGATGACTGAAGTGATACTGACATGTTAAATATTAAATGGTAAACACTGCTGTAAGTATATATTAATGTCTCTCTGTGGATTGCAGGTGCTGAAGCAGAATCCGTTCTGGTGGACCCACCAGAGGCATGACGGTAAACTGTGGAACCTCAACAACTACCGCACAGACATGATCCAGGCTCTGGGTGGCGTGGAGGGCATCCTGGAACACACACTCTTCAAAGGCACTTACTTTCCAACCTGGGAGGGTCTCTTCTGGTGAGAAAATATGTGAAAGCTGTCATCTAACTTCAATATAATCCTGATACATACATACTTAAAATCTTGTCTTTCAAACAAAGTGTTTCTTGTTGTTGTTTTTTTTTTGTTTTTTGTTTTTTTTGGTCAATGTGTTGAATCATTGCATCTGCATCAATTTTCTTTCTTTTGGTATGTAGGGAGAAGGCGAGTGGCTTTGAAGAATCTATGAAGTGGAAGAAGCTGACAAATGCTCAGAGATCTGGTCTCAACCAAATCCCCAACCGTCGCTTTACTCTCTGGTGGTCGCCCACAATCAACAGAGCCAATGTAAGTCCAACAATAGAATTACTACTTTCTAGTATAAATACATTTTTGTAAAAGATTATATAGTTTCAAAATCTCTACACAAGCTAATAGTTTCCTCTCTCTCCTTGCTTGTAGGTATATGTGGGTTTCCAAGTGCAACTTGACCTAACCGGAATCTTCATGCATGGAAAAATTCCAACCCTGAAGATCTCACTCATTCAGATCTTCAGAGCTCACTTGTGGCAGAAGATCCATGAGAGCATTGTCATGGATCTTTGTCAGGTAGGTTTTATTTATTTCGTATTATTTTCTGCTATGTGAGTTCTATTGTATAACAGAAAATCAAAGACTATAATCCCAATTTATTCTGGTCCAAATGTGAATGTGTTTTTGTTTTCAGGTTTTTGACCAGGAGCTAGATGCTCTAGAGATTGAGACTGTGCAGAAGGAGACCATCCACCCCAGGAAGTCGTACAAGATGAACTCATCCTGTGCTGACATTCTGCTTTTTGCGTCCTACAAGTGGAACGTCTCTCGGCCGTCTTTGCTGGCAGATTCAAAGTATGAAATTACAATATAAGAAAATACCTCTAAACAGTTAAAAGGTGAAAATTCTGTATGATCATGTATAAAATTGCTGGTAAATGTTTTTCTGCTCTTGCAGGGATGTGATGGACAGCACCACCACACAAAAGTACTGGATTGACATTCAGCTGCGTTGGGGTGACTATGACTCACATGACATTGAGCGCTACGCCAGGGCCAAGTTCTTGGACTACACCACCGACAACATGAGTATCTATCCTTCCCCCACTGGAGTGCTCATTGCCATTGATTTGGCTTACAACCTCCACAGGTTGGTATTGTTCCAATTACTTAATTAATATTGTTCCAACTATAAAATGAGATTAAATGTGCATGCTCTGTGGAAATATTAACCGCAACATGATCATCCATCCATCCATTTTCTGTACCGCTTATCCTCACTTGGGTCACAGATATGATGGAGCCTATCCCAGCTGGTTCTGGGCGAGAGGCGGGGTACACACTGAATTGGTCACCAGTTTTTGGCAAACCATTTTTAAATTCTGCATTTCTTTTCTTTGTGCAGTGGCTATGGAAACTGGTTCCCAGGCAGCAAGCCTTTGATCCAGCAGGCCATGGCCAAGATCATGAAGGCCAACCCTGCCCTGTATGTGCTCAGGGAGCGCATCCGCAAGGGTCTGCAGCTCTACTCCTCAGAGCCCACTGAGCCCTACCTGTCCTCACAGAACTACGGTGAACTTTTCTCGAACCAAATCATCTGGTTTGTAGATGACACCAATGTCTACAGAGTCACCATCCACAAGGTGTGTGCTGACTCATGCGCTTTATCTTTAAGAATATTCTTTAAGTAAAATACTATCAGCAGAGCTGCTAACCGATAAAAGTTCACATCCTGAACAATTTGTCCAAATTTGTATGAATTTCCATATTTTCCTAATTTTGTCAAGAACATTTCTGCGTGACAGTCATAACCATAATTGTTAATAAATTATGGCTTCAATATTTGTCATTTTACTGTTTTTTATTACATCAACTTTGTAATGGTGGAAGCAGTTTCAGCCTGAATCAAAGTACCAGTATATGAGATTTCGACGTTCCATCATCAAAGATATCTGTGTCTATGGAGTAATTCCTTTGCCAAGTCAGTTTTAACCCCCTAAAAAAATAAATCCACTCTATTAAAGCAGATTAATCAGATATCAAACTTAAAACTCAGCACCCTATTTTGCAAACAAACAAATAACTGCTGATAGACTGAATTGGAAAGTTTATGTATGGACAGTAGTTCTGGTTTCTATTTATTTTAATTTTCTTCTTGTAAGCGTACAAGAAGTACATGTGCGAAGAAGAAATGTATTGCTATTTATATATTACATATATATCCATCCACAATTGATGTTGAAACGATGCAAATTTCCCCATTGTGGGACTAATAAAGGTTATCTTACAAATATTCATTCATAATAAATATAGTTTTAACCTGCCTACGTTCTGAAGTGAAGTGTGCAGTGACATACTAATTAATTTCCGGTTCAGATGCAGCACCGGTCTTATTTTATATCTCTAAACACGTATTAATTGGCCTGTTGTTGTTTTTTTGTTCAAAGTTGGTTACTTTCCGCAAAAATGCGGTTCCAGCCAGACCTATGTGACAATTATATTGTATTGGGGTGTAATAAAGTAGTATGCACCAAGCAGCTGTTCAATGTGAATGCGCCAGTAATGTCAGATGCTGGATTTTGTTTTAGTCCCCCCCCCCCCCCAATATCCGGAACAATCAGTGTTACAGGCCGTAACGAGTCAACGTTCACTGAAAATCACAATCAAAAAGTACGGATGTCACTTAACATTTGGCAACTCTGTATCAGTTATCTCTATCGGACCCATCTAATGTTCAGATGTATTTTTTACCTTTCACCAGACCTTTGAGGGCAACTTGACCACCAAACCCATCAATGGAGCCATTTTCATCTTCAACCCCAGGACTGGACAGCTCTTCCTCAAGATCATTCACACATCTGTGTGGGCTGGACAAAAACGTCTGGGACAGGTAACAGCATAGAACATAAATTGCCTGTGCTGATATTCAGTGATCACAATGATGGAGTTCCTTTTTGTCTTTGGAGGGCAATCAGAGCAAAGATACCATTAGCTGCTTCTCTTTCAGCAACCATTATTATTGGGAATGTGACTAACATTAGGTGTCCATTTTGCTGATTTGAAGTGAAAATAAAAATGGTCATATCCACTAATTATGCATTTTGATTTCCTTTCAGCTGGCTAAATGGAAGACAGCTGAAGAAGTTGCCGCATTGATCCGCTCTCTGCCTGTGGAGGAGCAACCGAAGCAGATCATTGTGACAAGGAAGGGAATGCTGGACCCTCTGGAGGTAAGACCGTCAGTCTCACCAACTACCGCTACTATTGGATTAATTATTAGCGCTGCATGTTCACATAATGTCAACACTTTACAATTCTAATGGCGTCCTTCTCTTGCTACAGGTCCACTTGCTTGACTTCCCCAACATTGTGATCAAGGGCTCTGAGTTACAGCTGCCCTTCCAGGCCTGTCTGAAGGTGGAGAAGTTTGGTGACCTGATCCTGAAAGCAACCGAGCCCCAGATGGTCCTGTTCAACCTTTACGATGATTGGCTTAAGACCATTTCGTCTTACACAGTGAGTCTTCCTCTGAACCACCAAAATGCTGATGTTTTAATGTCCGTGGTTCTTTGGCTATCATGAGATTATCAGAAAAACTAAACTGATTAAATACTAATTTGGTTGCGTATGACGTTTGTCTGTGGTTTGCTCCATTTCTATAGGCCTTCTCCCGACTCATCCTGATCCTCAGAGCACTCCACGTCAACAATGACCGTGCCAAAGTGATCCTCAAACCCGATAAGACCACCATCACTGAGCCTCATCACATTTGGCCCACTCTCACTGACGAGGAATGGATCAAGGTGGAAGTGCAACTTAAAGACCTCATTCTGGCTGACTACGGCAAAAAGAACAAGTAAGTCTTCCATCTGGGCTGAACCAAGTTTAAATTTTGTGTGAACCATGAGGAACAGGACAAAAGAATTTTGCACGCTGACCCAACACGTCTGCTGCTTCTCCCTCCCCAGTGTGAACGTGGCGTCATTGACTCAATCCGAGATCCGTGACATCATCCTGGGTATGGAGATCTCTGCTCCCTCGCAGCAACGCCAGCAGATTGCTGAGATTGAGAAGCAGACCAAAGAACAGTCGCAGCTCACTGCCACACAGACGCGCACCGTCAACAAACACGGCGATGAGATCATCACTTCCACCACATCCAACTACGAGACGCAGACCTTCTCCTCCAAGACAGAATGGAGGGTCAGGTATGTATTAGATTGAGCAATTTGTCTATAGAGGCAGCACTGAAACTAAACGATTAAGCAGAAAGTCAATATGTTTACAGTGAAAAAAACCCTGCCTTTTATGTTTCATTATTCACAAATTTACTTTTTTTTTTTTTTTTTTTTTTCCTTCTCTTTCTTCCAAGAAAGAGAAGGAATTTATAGTTTAGTATTATTACCAGTTTACACTAAAATAGGCAAGTTAAATTTTGGGGGGTTCAATTCGTGGCAGAGCTCAGCCCCTATTTTGGTGGTTTACTGGAGTTTCTATATTGAGTAATAAGTTTAAACGCTCTGTACTTCCCCTGCCAGGGCTATATCTGCTGCCAACCTCCATCTCCGCACCAACCACATTTACGTGTCATCTGATGACATCAAGGAGACAGGATACACCTACATCCTGCCCAAGAATGTCCTCAAGAAGTTCATCTGCATTTCAGATTTACGTGCACAGGTATGTCCCGGTAATTTACTATGTTGAAAATTCATAATGATTGCAGTTGTCTTTAATGACACCCGTGCAGAATAAACCTCAATAGTATACAGTAATATTGTTTTATGTTCCAGATTGCAGGCTACCTTTACGGCACCAGCCCACCTGACAACCCACAAGTGAAGGAGATCCGTTGTATCGTCATGGTTCCTCAATGGGGGACGCACCAGACTGTCCACCTGCCCAACCAGCTGCCAGGACATGAATATCTGAAAGTGAGATTGGGGGGGACCACTTCCCTCTTAGCAAGGGCTCTTTTGTTCTGGAGACAGTGTAACCGATGTATAAAATATGTGAAGTATTAATACTGAAATGTCTTCCTCTCTCAAAGGAAATGGAACCCCTCGGTTGGATCCACACGCAGCCTAATGAGTCACCACAGCTGTCCCCTCAGGATGTGACCACCCATGCCAAGATCATGGCTGACAATCCCTCTTGGGATGGAGAAAAGACCATCATCATCACATGCAGGTAAACATTGTAGCTCAGGGTATTTGTGCTTGCGATTGGAATTGTTGACTCAAAGTCATGCCAAAAGAAGTTGGAATATAAAGGTATGTAGCTTTATGTCTTGAAGTTGTACAATGACAGTCAACCATTTGATGCAGTTAAGTTGCTATTGGAGAAAAAAAAACGGTGTGCAACCTGGTTTTACAACAGTGGTAAAAGTTAATTTAATGTTGAATTTCTAGCTTCACGCCAGGCTCATGCACGCTGACGGCCTACAAGTTGACGCCGAGCGGCTACGAGTGGGGTCGACAGAACACGGACAAGGGTAACAACCCCAAAGGCTACCTGCCGTCCCACTACGAGAGAGTCCAGATGCTGCTCTCTGACCGCTTCCTGGGCTTCTTTATGGTACCAGGTCAAGTTTCCTGGAACTACAATTTCATGGGTCAGTACCTTTGCCCTTGTTATTGTGCTGTAGAGTAGAGGTGTCGTTTGCCAGCATCGATATTTCAATTCAGCTTTTAGTGATATTATTTTTACCACCCTTCCTCTTCTTTTCCATCCAGGTGTGCGCCATGACCCGAACATGAAATACGACCTGCAACTGGCCAACCCCAAGGAGTTCTACCACGAAGTCCATCGACCATCGCACTTCCTAAACTTTGCCTCGTTACAGGAGGGTGAAATCTACAATGCTGACCGTGAGGATATGTATGGTTGAGCGGAAAGACTCATTTTATGGGTGGCCCTGTTAGAATCACGCTTGTCAAAGGTTATCTTGAAAACCTGTAACTGTTGTTTGGACATTTTAATGTTAAAACTAGACACCTATTCTTGTTATTCCTCCCATATTTCCTTCAGTTTGTTTCCACAGTCCCCTCTTGTTGTACTGAGACTTCTCCATCAATATGCAGTCTTTGTTTTTTGAGGGAGGTTCTGGTACATCAAATGTGCATTTGTTTCTGATTATTTGTACACAGAACTAGTGTGTAATATTATCATGATTGTTTCAAAGGCCGAAGTACTTGCTCCTGGCATTTGAGAAGTAAAATGTTGAGTTCCATGTCAGTTAATTCCCTATTGTTATATTGTGACATTTTTGTTTGGGTTTAAATAAAGATGGCATTTTATACATTAAGTTCCCTTTTCTCATTTCACTTCTGTTTCCAACCACATTAGAATAGCTTTAAATTTCCCCCCCAAAATGTTTCAACTCAAATCAGAAATGTATTTTTTTTGGTTTTGTTTTGAACACACTTATCCTCATTAGGGTTGAGGGTGAGGCAGAGCCTGTCTCAGTTCTCTTTGGGCTAGAGACATGGTGCACCCTAGACTGGTCGCCAGCCAATATCAGGGCACACATAGACAAAGTATAATTCACTTTCATGCCTCCGGGCAGTTTGAGTCCTCAATGAGCACCGGTGAGGGTGAGAAAGTATATCGACCTGTAAACTGAGCTTTGCTTTTTGGCTGATTCTTTGTCGCCATCTCCTTCAAAAAATATTTGAAAAGATCTGAAGTCACCCCAGGCAGTCATTTGTTAAGATTTCAGCCCACTTAAGCTATTGAAATACTTGACTTGGAAAAACAATAGCTGACTTTACTAACCTAGTGAACCTATTGAGAGTATGCTAATAGTAAATTGCTTCAAATGTTTATTTTAATATTGCTGTATGGGGTGTCATAGAAGCAAAAAAAATATATAAATAAAACAAACTATTACCCTATTGCTGAGCTGTGAGAGGCATCTCAGAATTGAACCCAATTACAGTATGTGTCTAACTAATACCGCCCCACATATAAAATTGCAAATTGAAGGCTGCAGCTTTCGGAAAGGAAACGGTTTTGACGCTCTGGCGGGTGAATGTACCACGACGGGCACGACGACCTGTCACGCAAGTGCCCTGCGTGTGTGTCGCGCCATTGGTTCGCAAAGTGGGAGGACCCAGCAGCGGCTTGACTGCAAGTCAGCTATTATCATGCACTAGTACACAGGAGTCCCATGTCGTAGTTTTTTCTCCTCCCTTCTGTTTTATGTGACCACATGAGCAGGTTTACATACATTTCCACTCCTCCCCTTCTAAATTGACATTTTTTAAATGTTGTATATTTATTTATTTATTTATTTATTTTTACTTTTTTTTTAATGCGGTCGCTGCTCCGATGAGCCGCCTTCTGTTTGGTTGACGCTGAAGAGGAGCATGACAAGTTGCAGCGTTCGACTTCAGACATGGAGCAACCCGCGTCTCACAGCGAAGCAGCAAACGGCGGCTGCTTCGACAAGAGCTGCTCGTCACTCGCGGTGGACGACGTCTACGAGATTGCCAAAGTCCTCGGCGCCGAGCTGGAGAGGCTCATCGACGGCTACGGCAAAGAGAGCGTGCTGGGCCTGGTAGCCCAGGGTGGTGAAAGTGCTGGAGCTTCTGGAGAGCTTCGCGGCCAGGAATCAGGCACACCAGCACCGTGAAGAAGAACTGCTCCGGGCCTTCGAGAGCTTACAGCTGCAGCGCAAGAAACGAGCGGCCAAGGACAACGACGAAATCAACGAAAATCACGAAACGCGGGTGAGGGAAATACGCGTAATTAGACTCAAAAGCGAGTGGATTGCTTTCTCTTCTTGCTGTTACACCATCACAACAACTTAATGACTGTGTATTACATGCACGCGGACGGCTGGCTCTAGTTTAGAGTACATTGTGCACTCACTGTGCCAAAAGGCACTTAAAATTTGTCTCACACGAAGAAACAAAGGCATAAAAAGCAAGCAGCCTCAATTCAACTCGTTTATCTTTAAAAAAAAAAAAATGGTTTGGTCATTCATTCTAAAATGGTGGAAACTGAGCCACACTTACTGGACGGTACTTTTACTCTTCAGTATATTTTGAATGTCGTTTCAAGTAATTACCTTACATTTTGGCAGCGTCAACTTTACAACTATTTGTGCTCTTTGATCATTTCACCAGAAAGAGAGTGCAGTTATCACTCATTAAAATAATCAGTAACTTGCGTTGCACTGTATTTTTTTTTATTATATAGCGTCTGTTTAAAAATGCTTACCCGCCCCCCCCCCCAAAAAAACAAATAATCATGACGGGCTAAATTCTGAGTCTACTGTTTCTTTCCTTGGCTCCATTACAGTTGCACTACACCTGTCGTTACTGTTCATCAAAATGTTGTTAACACAGGCTACAGTTTTGACTGCAATGTCACTTTGTGCTTTCTTTGCTTCTATTACAGTAACACTAACATTAAATATTTAACATTACTGTTATTTCTGACAACATAGGTTCCTGTAAACAGTACTTGGCATAACTGTTCAGTATCAAAGTCAGACCGCACCTTAAAAACTCAGGGGACATGTTATTACAAGATTAAAGTTGCTGAACTTGTGTGTAGTAAGACCGTGGAAACGCTATTTGTGTCTCATCTGCCATTGTGTCCTGTTCCGTCAAGCAGGAGGAGCAGCAACAGAAGGAGCAGCAATGGAGGAGCAAGTGTGAGGAGCTGCAAGTGCAAATCCAGCAGCTTCAGGAAGACAACAGACAGCTGCAGAACAGGCTAAAGGGAAGCCACGTGCAGGATGGTACGTCCAAGTATACTTAAAGCTGCAAGCATCGGGCTGTTAACCCCCCCCCCCCCCCCCTTTTTTTTTTTTTTAAATGGCAAATGATCAAATTTTCATGCCACGGTCCACCCAGATTAGATAATGCTGACAAAAAGCTGTACAATTTGGCATCACTCATCTGTCAGTGTTTCACAACCTTTATTTAGCCAAGGCACATTCTATACATACGTAAAATCTCATGTCACACCATCCAAAAAAAAAAAAAATCCCTCAAAAAAGCATAAACTCTACTGTAGTTGTTCTTAAACTTTTAACACCAAGTACAACCTCAAAAAATACCACCATCATGACAACATTGAAATACAGCAGCGGAGTAGGCCGAAATGTTCATCAAAAATGGGGCAGAGGTTTTATTTCATATTATTGTAAGCCACCGTAACAGTTTGAACATTCACACTGCGCTAAAATATAGGAAAATTCAAAACTGTCTGTGAATAAGGATTCAGTTAAATAATATGACACATTAAAGTTTAATTAAAAACAAATTACCTAAATGTTTGAAAAGAAACTGTTCTAAAAGATTACGTGTGTATGTATTTTACTTTAAAGTTAAATACAACTGAACTGTACTTTTCCAATGTAATGTCGTGGATAGAAAAAAAAGTTTAAGGTGCTTTGAAAATGTCATCACGTGATTCTTTCCCGTACAACCAGAGGGAGCCCGCCTACCACTGGTGATACTTACCACACTTTGAGAACCACTGCTGCTGTATACGGAATTCACCTGAACCCCTGCATATTCGCGCTGAGGCATTTTGCCATGTTTATCTATAAGTATTGCTTTCGTGCCACTACTGCATGTTCAAGTACGGTGAGAAGCTTCATGAAGACAAAAGTAGTGTCTCGCCGCCATATTTTGCCATTTTGTTCCCATGGAACTACATGATGTTGAAGTGAGCTGCGGAGCTTCATGAAGACAACATTAGTGCTTTACCGCCATCTTGTGACATCTATAGGCAATTATCATTTCCGTTACTTGCAGATTTGAGCTATTCGCGGCACCATGTAATTAATAATAATCATTCTGTCGTTTGAATGAAACAAGGCGTATACACAGGTGAATGTTACTGCTTGCTTTCTAGTGGAAGAGCATTTAATTGTTCTGCCTGTCACCATACGTTGCTGGCATATGTAGATGAACAAAGAGGCAAATGAATAATTTTCAGAGCAATTAAGTGAGATTTGATAATTACTCGTGGCACACCTGATCATCTGTCGTGGCACACTAATGGTTGGGAATCACTGCTCTTGGAGACCTGTTTCCGATTGGGTCTCATTTGGGTAAATCCTCTCGTAGGAGTTTTTAAAGAAGGTTGTTCATCTATGTTTGTCCGCCTGTTGCCCAAAGTCTACTGAGATAAACTCCAGCATTCCCTAATGATGATAAGTGATATCGAATATGGACGGATTTTTGTATTACAGTTTATAATCATGTAGGTTTGGTGCACATGGCTGAATATGTACTGGATTATATCATAGTCGTGCCTGCTAATGTTTCCCAGATTGTTGATGTCATTGGTCACTAATGTCAACTCAGAGGGTGGAGTTGCTTGGGTGACTTGTATTTTCTTATTCAAGCAGCAAAACTTTGGGGCAGGAAGTCATGTCACTGGAAAGATGAATTTTATGTACTGCAAGTTCAGGCTCCCACGCCTCACAGTGTAGTGATGCAATTGAGTTGCAATAGTGTCAAATACGGTAGGGTCAAAATGTTTATGCTTAAAACGTGTCAATCAAAATTGTGTGTGTGCGTGCGTGCGTGCATGTGTGCATTTTCTCGGGTACATTTACTTAAGTAATATTTTGGATAAACTGCACTTCTCTGAGTCGTTATAATACAATATACTTTTTACATTTACTTGTTGTTCAGAAGAAACGCTACTTTTACTACATTCCGCTATCTATCTTTTATTGCTACCTCGGGCGTTGTCACATGACTGTTTGACCATTCCAACGTAACCACTGGTGACGTTGTAGTGCATTACACGAATCAAATGGAGCCAGGCAGTCACATGACCGCACACAAAGTCTCCACGGCCCCCCTGCACAGAAGCATTGTTTTCAAATATGACTACTTTACGTGAAGCGTGGCACGAAATGGCGTGGGAAACAACGCCATGCGACTCGCAGTCAGAAGAGGCACAGCACCCCTGGCCTCACATTCATTTACGTATGTTACAGAACACGAAAGAGAACAGCTAGTGGAGAGTATGTCATGTGCTGTCATCGATGTCTGCCAAAAAATGTCCACATTTTAGCCTCGAAGAACTCCACTTCAAACTTGAAAAAACATGTTGTGCTTTTGTGTTATCTCTGCCTGGTGAGTGTAAGCAATGAAAGTTAATGTAAGACCATTTGTTGTGGCTCTACTTGCCTTAATTGATGTTATTTAATAAAGATTTGATGTATTATTGTTGTAGTTAAAGTGATATTGTCGGGCTATAACTGAAGTTTCACATTCCCATTGTATATTTTTGTCTTTTGAACATTCGTGCGCTGATTAAAAAACAACAAAAAAAGTAGTATTAAATCAGAAGTTACTCAACAGTTACTCCGTATTTGTGCATTTTTTTTCACTGACTACTTACATACTACTTCTTTTGAGTTTGACTTGATTGCTCTAAAGTGACAGTACTCTTACCTGAGCACAATTTTGTGTACTCTACCCGTGTGCAGATCGTGTCCAGCGGCAGGAGCGAGAGGTGATGCTGAAGCTGAAGCAGGTGGTGGACAAGCAAAGAGATGAGCTGAGGGCCAAAGTTCAAGAGATCGCCACCATCTCCAAGGAGGTGGAGGCGGTAAGCAGATGTAAAGCTGGAGAGTATTTCTTCTACTTAGGTGCACTCACGACATGTATTACTTTCACCAAAGGGGTTTGCTTTCATCGGTGTGGGTTTTCCCACTTGTTTGCAACTTCTCGTTTTGACTTTGATACATCAACATTGACGTTTTATGATGGTCAGCTGTTCCCATCAGAAAAATCTGCACAATGGTGTGGTTAAAAAAAAAGAAGAAGATACTAATTGAAAATAAATGACCATTTTTATAGATCTCCATCGCTATCCTGCTCAGAATCTGGAATTCCAAACGGAGTTTTTCTGGACTGGATGCAGATTGTGTGGTTTGCAGGAATGTTTTACCCCCCAAAATCCCATTATGAGGAATCTGATGGCTATACATACAGTATGTCTGTCAAATCATCAGATCAGTTTGCGATTTGGTGTGCTTGTGTCTATTCTCATCCATCAAAACGAGGTAACTTTCTTTTACATCCAGATTTTTGTTGAATCTGAAAAGTTTCCCATGCTGCCATGATCTTCGCATAGTTCAAATGCTCGAGTCCTGGCAGGCGTGTGTGCTCTTTCTCAGCTGTCTCATTTGAAATTGTCAACAATTCTTCTTTCCACGGCACTGAGGACATAAGGAATTCAAAATGGAGTACTCACCAGCAACATTCGACATATTTAAATATGAACTTCAAAGTGACAAGCCATGAGAAACAAAGTCTCTATGTGTACAACGGAGGTTTAGTGATGATGACACAAATGTGAAGCACTTGATCAATGTCACTGTCAAATTAACATTGAAGAGGTAAAATAGACACGATTAATCCAGAGTTATTATAGTAGCACACAAGGTTTGGTGCATCAGTATGTGACATTAGAAATGAAATGTACTTTATGACAGGCGCTGTGTTAGACACAAGATGACAGACAGTGTCCTTGTAGTTCCTGGTTAAGGATTTAGTTGCACTTTAGACAAGTCTGAGCAGGTTTTCCCTCTCCATTTGTGTGCGCGTGTCACGCCATTTGTACCACATGATGTCAACAGCTGTCATAACTGGGTGTGTATTTGCTATTTACCTCCAGACTGGATTCTCTATGTGCTCAAATAGATGCCCTTTATTGACTGTGTTTAAAATTAATTTTGACTATTCTGACACTGTTACTAACAGCCACACAGGAAATGGTCAATTTTCTTCTTCTTATATGTATGTGAACTGCACTGGACTTGACTGACGTGTGCCTCTGTGCAGCTCCAGGAGCAGCTGGAGCGCTTCATGAAGATGAATGGGGAGCTGCGACACAAGCAGAACGTGCTGCAGGCCCAGCTCAAGAGCACCGTGGAGAGAAAGGCCGACATGGAGGCCGACCTGAAAGAGAAAGCCAAAGTGATCGAAAAGCTGCAAGCGCAGATGGACAGGACCAACAGCAACAACCATGTATGACGCTTGTTTATCATCTTTTGCCTTCACTAATGTGCTCTCCTTAAGGACATATGAAGAACAGTGCTCATTTAAGATGATGCAGCTCAATGTAAATATAGAACTTTTGACTGTAGATCCCATTGCTAAAATGTAAAACTCAATCAGGAGATAACTACTTCCAATCATCTGTAACTAACAAAAGGAAATTATAGTTTTTTTTGTAGTTGTTCAAGATAGAACCAGAGTTGGAATAAATCTAACACCTTCTTGTCTCCTATTTAGTCCAGTCCAAGTCAGACGAATAGTAAGGCAGAGCCTTCAACTGACCACAAGGATCCTGACCCGCTTTGCTTCACCAAGAAGGAGGTGCGTGACATCATTTTTGAGCGGAATGAGCTCAAAACCAACCTCTTCCTGGTGCAAGAAGAGCTTAACTACTATCAAAGGTGGGTTAACTCTCTATCGGTTTTTAAAAAAAAAAAAAAAAATTTTATTCAGACAATATGTGTGCAATCTTGCAAAGTTTCCAATTTTAAATGCTCTGTCTACAATACCATATTTTTTATTCAATGCCATGAGATTTCACAATAGAGCATCTCAGACCAAAATAAAGTCTCCAGTCTCTTGTCTTTTCGTCCACTAGGGGGCAGTAACATGAAGCAAAAACTAGTGCTATGAATGGATCCTTACAGTGCCCTCAACCCACTTAATGAACTGACCACTCTTTTGGTAGAACACTTTTCACCTAGTTGGACACAACCTGCCCAAATATTTTCACCCACTAAAACACATTTCGCACTCTGATGCACTCGTGTTACCTAATGGTGAGCACATGTGGCCAAAGTGAAACTCCAAAAAAGCACAGGTGTCTCAACTTCAACACAGCCACTCAAAACTGAGGGTCACAATTGTGGCCAATGATGTGAAGAAACCAATATAAGAGTTCAGTGAGCACTGGTTTTTCAGGTTTGACTATGGATAGAGAAATATCATTTTTGGGATTTGTGTTTAAGGTATTGAGGAAATGGGTGTCGGTTTTTAGCAAGTGAGAAAAACTCTAATATAAAGCATGATGTGTTTATTTGCTAAACATCAAGATTTCAATTGGATTTTTGCACGTCAGATTGCTATCTCCTGTCCCCACCACATGAAAAGAATCACATCACACACATAAGCGCAAGAATGGCTGGATTCCTGTCAAGGTTGATCCGAAAATACGCTCTTTATTCTCCGTTGAGGATATAAATACAGCATATTAACTGTCGATTTGTTTTCTAACGAAATTGTCATATGTTACTTGTAGGTGCCGATACAGCAATGTCTGTAAAAATCTTTGCTTCCGTGATTTGAATAAAAGCGACTGCCATTGTGCCGTGTCTCCAGAGAGATTCTGAACGAGGAACGGTGCCCCGGGTTCCTCTTGGAAGCCGTGCGATCGGCCATCACAAAAAGAAGAAAAGTCATCAAAGCCAAGATGCTTGGAATTCCTCCCCCTGACTCCAGCAGGTCAAGCCTCTTCATCCATCGCCATCCAAAATCCAACTAAAAGAGAATGTGTATTTGCAGAAGATTTGATCTCAATGGCAGATAAAGTTGAAATGTTTTTCATCATTTATTTTTCTCTGTAGTGATGAGGAAGACAAAGGTCCTGTGATGGAAGTGGATGGTACAGAAAAGCCAGCAGAATCACGCATTCGAAACCTGTGAGTCACATCCTTATAAAAACGATCAGTTTTTCCTCGCTATATCAAGGCCCCACTTTATTGCAGGCTTTTTTGGGTGGAACGAATGTACTGCACTTGTCTGTTGCAGAAATCCCTGCTGTATTCCAGAAATTGGCGGTTTATAACAAATTTATTTCTCGTTGTTTTTAACAGCTTTCCATGTTACTATAAGTCCTGTACACTTATTGAAAGCATAAATATTGATTAGAATGCAGTTAAAATCCCTCCGATGGCCCCCAAGCATCCTGCTTCTTCTAAGGCTTCTGGTCGTGAGCTTAAGCGCCAGAGGACGCTCTCGACTCCTGACCATTCGGTAGTATATAAATCGGAAGTATATAAATCTCAAGAAGTCAACTCTCAACATTAAATCTGGCTGGAGAACCACGTACCTGGCTTTACTGCCATCAGAATCATCTTTATTTGCCAAGTATGTCCAAAAAAACACACAAGGAATATGTCTCCGGTAGTTGGAGCCGCTCTAGTACGACAACAGACAGTCAATTGACAGAGAACACTTTGGAGACAGAAAGACATTGACAAAAAACAGTCACTGAGCAATAAAGGGTTAAGAGTTATCTGGTAATGCCGGTACATTATTTTTATTTTTTTACAATCGTGCAAAAGATGCACGATTGTAAACAAATCGTGCAAAAGAGTCCTCGAGCACTTAGAGCAGTTTGAATGACTAATATTGCAATAGTCCGGTGCAATGACCATTGTGCAAAGGGCGCTGAGACTTCAAGGAGTGTATGCGGTTTAAAGTGACGAGTAGCGCGACAATCTGGGACAATGTTGATTGTGCAAATGTTGCAGATACTCCTCAATCAGTGTGCAAACGGAGCAGATGCTAATCTGGCATGAGTGGCCAGTATTGGTTAACAACAGATATGCAAATATTGCAGCGTGGCGACACAACTACAGTGCACGAGTAATATATAATTGTATTAATAATAATTGTATAATATATAATTGTCACAGAAATGTGACAACGAACTCAAGTCAACAAATTGCCAGCATGTTGTAATGGAATTGGATGTTAGGTGTTTAAGAAGTTGATTGCAAGAGGGAAGAAGCTGTTGGAATGTCTGCTAGTTCTAGTTTGCATTGATCGGTAGCGCCTACCTGAGGGAAGGAGCTGGAAGAGCTGGTGACCGGGATGCGGAGGGTCCGAGAGGATTTTGCACGCTCTTGTCTTAGTTCTGGCAGCGTGCAAGTCCTCAAGGGTGGGTAGGGGGGTACCGACAATCCTTTCAGCAGTTTTGATTGTCCGTTGCAGTCGGAGTTTGTCCTTTTTTGTAGCAGCACCAAACCAGACTGTGATGGAAGAACACAGGACCTGATTCGATGACCGCTGTGTAGAACTGTCTCAGCAGCTCCGGTGGCAGGCCGTGCTTTCTCAGAGGCCGCAGGATTTACATCCTCTGCTGGGCTTTTTTGAGGACGGAGTTGATGTTGGTCGCCCACTTCAGGTCCTGAGAGACTGTAATTCCCAGGAACTTGAAGGTCTCGACGGTTGACACAAGGCAGCTGGACAACGTGAGGGGCAGCTGTGGCGAAGGATGCCTCCTGAAGTCCACGATCATCTCTACCGTCTTGAGCGTGTTCAGCTCCAGGTTGTGTCGGCCGCACCACAGCTCCAGCCGCTCCGCTTCCTGTCGATATGCAGACTCGTCACCGTCCTTGATGAGGCCGATGACAGTGGTGTCATCTGCAAACTTGAGGAGTTTGTCAGCTGGCTGCGCTGAGGTGCAGTCGTTCGTGTAGAGAGAGAAGAGCATCGGAGAGAGGACACAACCTTGGGGCGCCCCAGTGCTGATGCTGCGTGTGGATGAGGTGGCCTCCCCCAGCCTGACCTGCTGTGTCCTGCCCGTCAGAAAGCTGTAAATCCACTGGCAGGTGGCAGGTGAGACGCTGAGCTGTAGAAGCTTGGATGAAAGGAGTTCAGGGATGATGGTGTTTAACGCTGAGCTGAAGTCCACGAACAGGATGCTCGCGTAGGTCCCTTGCACTGTCGAGGTGTCCTAGGATGAAGTGCAGTCCCATGTTGACTGCATCATCCGCAGACCTGTTCGCTCGGTAGGCAAACTGCAGGGGGTCCAGCAGGGGACCTGTGACGCTCTTGAGGTGGTCCAGCACGAGACGTTCAAATGACTTCATAGCCACAGATGTCAAGGCGACAGGCCTGTAGTCATTCAGACCAGAGATTGCAGGTTTCTTGGGGACTGGAATGATGGTGGAGCGTTTGAAACAGGATGGAACTTCACACAGTTCCAGAGATCTATTGAAGATCTGAGTGAAGACTGGAGCGCGCTGGTCCGCGCAGACTTTGAGGCAGGATTGGGGACACATGGTCTGGGGCTGCCGCTTTTGTTAATCTTTTGTTGTTTGAAGATGCGTCTCACATCCTGTTCGGGGATGGTTAACGCAGAAGTCGGTGGCGGGATAGTGGTCGGTGGTGCGGCCGGGTGGGTGTGGGGTGTGAAAGTGTCCTTTTCAAATCTGCAATAGAAGGTATTCAAGTCGTTGGCTAGTGTGCTCTTGTTCTCAGCTTGGGGGGATCGTCGCTTGTCAGCGATTGGAATGCATGCCAGACTGATTTAGAGTCGTTAGCGCTAAACTGTTTTTCCAACTTTCAAAACCAGGAAATTTCGGGGTATTCACAACACACAGCACTTATCAGTACTTTACTGTATTTTCTATACATTTTGTGGTTACACTTTTTTATTGCCTTCGAATATATTCACAATATGCTTTACAAATGTATGCGGGTAAATCTTTTAAAATGTGGTTCAAGTGTTTGGAAGGGGTAAAACTATAAACGAGAAAATAATTTGTTTTGATATACACATATGAGCTCTCGATATCGATTTTCACCTCTTGCTGATGTGTCGTGTTCATTGTAATCGCTGCCTTCCCTTGTTTATTGGGGACTTAAAACAATCCTGTGATGTTTTCTAGTTCACAATATAGTATAGGTGACACAATGTCAAGAAGGAAAAGTTCTTTCCTTTGCCTTTGACAAGTTTGAAGGCTTTCTGTGTCTGTGTCAATGTACAATATAATGAAGGACTTGCTCGGTCAGTTTAAGAATGATCGAGGGAAAGTAGAAATGATAATGGTCAGACACCCCAACCCTGGTTAAAGCAAATAAACTCCTGACCACAGTGGTCTTTTGTGCATTGTTCTTCCCTCCCATTATTATCTTGAGACCTTAGCCAGTCCTCCGCTATATTTGGTTGGCCTTAATCCCCGCCCCGCTGAGCTGACCTCAGGTCTGTCCGTCTCTGTCCGGTGCAGCTTTGGCTTCCTGACGTGGTCGGGCAGCGGCCGGAGCCCCACCCACATGAGCAACGCCACGTCCAGCTGGGAGATCATCGCGGACTCCGAGGCCAGCGGGGAATCCCAGCATTAGATGACAAGTTTGTTTTAAAGCCGTCCCCGCAACCCTTTTATCCCGCCGCTTGTTTTAATAGAATGCGCTTCTGCTCCTGTAAGCTTTCCAGCATTATCACAAAAATACTATGCAACTGGAAGAAGAGACAGACCTCGCTCACTTTTTCTTTATCTATCACAGCTCATTTTATATCCTGCCATTTTGTTTTCAGTCAGTAAAGAAAAAAACGTACATAATTGTACTAATCACCATATGAGGAGGACGTTTAATTCCAATTACCTGAAAAAAGTTAGCACTTATATGTATACGTCCTTTATTTCTTTTAAAAAACAAAGACTACCAAATATATTTTGAATGAGAAGTGCACTCTAACAAGGATTTAAAATGTAAGGTTAAGCGCTTTCTGTTATAAGTTATTATAAGAATTTAATCATAGTTCTATTATGGTACTTTTATTTAATTCGGTGAGTTTTAAATGATTTATGATGAGGTATTACCCTTCTTTTGCAGTCACTGCATTTTAACCCCATGAGTCTTAAAACGCTGCTTATACAGTATACTGTATGTTTGTATGTCTTAGGAAACTATTCTCACAAGACTTGAGTTGGACTAATACACTGTATATAGCAGAAAAAAATTGTATTTTTGGGGTTTGCTAACTTTTTTTAAATTATGGGGGGAAAGAAATTGTATATAAATATGTATATATCTGAATTTGACTTGACCCTAAGACCCAAACCACAACTGACAGCTTTGAGATTATTATGAATATAGACTTGTGTGGCAAAATGGAGCATTCACACTGCAACAGGCCGTTTTTTCCTCAGCGTTAATTGCACTATAGGTATGCTAATGGTGGTGGAAATCAGATCAGTTTGAGCATAATATAATGCTTAAAAATACATATAATTTCATGGTAAATGTTCTTGAGAACACATTGGTCCTTGCATATAGCATTTATTGGGTCTTTATTTAATGGTGTTGCAATGTATGTGTATAAACATTTGAATTTAGAAAAAAAAAAAAAAAAAAAAAGGGTCTGCTTGTGTGGCCCACAGCAATGCATTGCCAGTGAGCACTTTTTAAATATGAGAGGCAGCACAAAATCCTTATAGTTATTTTTCCTCCAATAGCATTTGCAGTTTATTTTTGTAAGCATGGATTTTATTTCTGAAAAAAAAAAAAGAAATTTGAATGCAAGTGTGACAAAAGACAACATGTTTTTGTGTGGTACTGACATATTCATAATAAAAGTCTATTAAAAAACACATATGCAATTAGAAAGATCTTCATTCATTGAACCCCTGAGAATTTATTTCATGCATCACCACAGCGGATTTGAAATAAAATAACCAATGTAGCCTTTAATTTAGATTGGACGTGACTGCATTGAATGCCTGGCAAACTATTTCTTGAGAGCAAGTACCGTCTTGAAGCTCCTGGAAAATAAGGTGAAACTTCAATCCCATCTTGGCAGTTTTATTTCAAATCCATTGTTGCTATGTCAAAATATATATGAACCTGTACTCCACTTGCTGGTGAATGAAGACACCTTTTGCTCCACATTGTGCCTATGTGCATCACGTCCTGGAGGATGGGACCGGTGCAGCTTCTGGGAACAAGACAAAGATTGCGGTTGCGCGCTAGTGAAATATCAAGCGAGCCCCCCTTGATGTGTGCGGCCCCATCTTTAAAAAGCCTCATCTGGCTGAATAGAAGGAAGCGGCTCCAGCTTCCCCAGGAAATGGGAAGAGGAAACCCGGTGACTCTGACCCCTGCATTACTGCCACAAGACGACTCAGTGGAGAGAGAGAACAAGGGAAGGGCGGAGAGTGGCTCTTGTTAAAGTGAGACGCTTGAGGGAGTTGTGCTTCCAAACTCTAAAGAGATACTCGTACAAGATGAAACTTCTCCTCCGAGCTGCGACTACTTTATGCTGCTGTTGGCTGTGCTGCTCACTCGCACTGGACCCTACTGGGAGGAATGTCTGCCACAAGCCCAGGTACATCTCTACTTCATTATCTGATCGAGTGACGGGGGGGAGGGGGGGCAGGTGACAATGTCATTGGAAAGCCACGGAAGAAAGCTTGTTGGCATCCCAGTAAACATGCAGTGGATTTGAATGGTCCGAAGCAGGTTCAGAGTTCACTTGTTTGTCTTGTTTATGAGCGCTTGTTAAATGTCCACTTAATCAAGCTGAGGTTGGTTATAAATGCCTTAACAGGGATCCATCCACCCTTGTGTGCTGCACCGGCTGGCGTCAGAATGGCAAAGAGTGCACAATTCGTGAGTTGGATTATAACCAATGAATATATATATATATATTTGAACATCTTTTATTTAGACTTTGATTATATGGTGTGTTTGTGTGTGTGTGCGTGTACAGCTGTGTGTGAGGGGGAGCAGGCCTGTCTGAAGGATGAGCTTTGTGTGTATCCTGGAGTGTGTCGCTGCCCACCTGGCTACTATGGAGCGCATTGTAAAACACGTGAGTGTACAAACAACATCAGACAGTTTCACTATTACTGTATGTTAAGAGATTTTGCTTTAACAAGTTGTTACATCGGCGGCACGGTGGACGACTGGTTAGAGCGTCAGCCTCCCAGTTCTGAGGATCCGGGTTCAATCCCCGGCCCCGCCTGTGTGGAGTTTGCATGTTCTCCCCGTGCCTGCGTGGGTTTTCTCCGGGCACTCCGGTTTCCTCCCACATCCCAAAAACATGCATTAATTGGAGACTCTGAATTGCCCGTAGGTGTGACTGTGAGTGCAAATGGTTGTTTGTTTGTATGTGCCTTGCGATTGGCTGGCAACCAGTTCAGGCTGTACCCCGGCTCCTGCCCGATGACGGCTGGGACAGGCTCCAGCACGCCCGCGACCCTAGTGAGGATAAGCGGCTCAGAAAATGGATGGATGGATGGATGGAAGTTGTTACATCAGGGGTGAGACAACTATTCAGCCCGCCCCAGCAAGCAAATACATTATCAAGAGTCTTGTATCGTAGGCTACTATTAGTAGCATTAATTTAGCCTCTTTCCCCACCCTACAATTGGTTAATTAAAATACAGTTTTTCTTTATTTGTGTATTTCTATTCATGTATGTCATGAAATAATTGGTTAATTTTTAAATTGTAAATAACCATATGAAATATTTTCATAAAGAATTTCACATAAATACAGGATATATTTTTATTGAAGAATTAAATTATTAATTCTACTTAAATCATAACTATAGATCATACAATAAAAAAAAACTCATGAGGCTGTAGAACTCTTAATGTCTGTCTGCCTGTCAGTGAAGAAAAGTAATGGTATTATATGATATGTCTTATAAATAGTTGTGTAATTATGTATTATGTAAAATGAATAGCTAAAAGAGTGTACAGTAGCTACATATGGAGACTGGCAAGCCAATATAAATGAATGTCGAATAAAGTTGAGTTTTTTCCTTTTGTTTTTCTACAACAAGTGTCAAAATGTTTTTATTTATTTATTTAAAACATTTTTTTTTTCATAGGGAGTAAAGGTGTCTTTTCCAGAATAACAGGCACAATTTATGAAAATAATTGCATACCTTTGAAATTCTACAACTTTAATCTCATAAAATTTGAACTTCTTTTCCGGACAAAATCTGTCTTTGTTCTTGTAAAGATTCAAGTTTTTTATTTCTGAAAAAAATACTACTTTAGTCCCATACCATTACAACTTTGTCCTCTAAAACATGATTTTTTAAAAATTGTAACATTGCAACTTTGTCTCTAAAATAAGCAAATATTGGGTGTGCACATGACTGCTATTTTTAATGACCTATTTTGATGATGAGTGGGTCCTTGGAAAAATGTCTCCCCTGTACAGGGTGCCTGTATCCAAAAACTTAGAGAACCCCTGCTTGAAATGGCTAATGTCATTGCAATGCCATTGAGGGCAAGTCCTTTGGTCTTATTCCAGGGTGTCCTCCGGAGTTCTGGGCATCAGACTGCCGTCAGGTGTGCCCCTGTCACCCACATGGCTGCTGTCACTCCGTCACCGGTGAATGCACCTGCAACCCCAATCGCTGGGGTCCTCTGTGCCAGTACGCCTGCAAATGTCCCCGCCACGGAGTCTGCCACCCCGTGTACGGAAACTGCACCTGTCATGAAGGCTGGTGGTCGTCCACTTGCGTCAAGCCGTGCCAGTGCGTCCCCAGGGGGTCGGCGGGCCCCGGCTGCGACCAACTGACGGGCCGCTGCCAGTGTCACAAGGGACACTGGGGGCTGAAATGTCCCGTCACTTGCAACTGCTACTTGTCGCAGTGCAACCAGCGCACCGGTGTGTGCGAGTGCGAGGCCGGCTGGTGGGGGGCCAGCTGTGACCGGCGATGTAACTGTGACCTCGCACACAGTAGATGTGACCCTGCCACCGGACAGTGTCTGTGCCACCCGGGTTACGAGGGCGACTTCTGCAACCAGCCATGTAAACCTGGGATGTACGGCAGCGGTTGCCAAATGAGGTTTGTGTGAACAGTGTTGCTATCTCGGAGATTTTGTGTGGAACATATCTGTTGCGGAATCCTGCAGTTTTTGGTGATTGTTTTGTGTAGCTTTTTACGGTACACGATGATGCTTTGAAATACAAGTTTCATTTGTTCCATGACCACACTTGTAACTTACAACTCTCATATCTTTCCCCACTGAAATGAATGGAAATGCCATTAAATCCGTCCCAGCCTCCGAAAAAAATATATTTGTATATCAGAAAAATAGCACTGTATAAGATTATACTTAATAAAAACATACATTAGTAACATAATAAAATAGGATGTAAAGAAATTAAACAGTTTTTGCTACATTGTTTGATTCAATTCAATGGACATTGTGCTGCTTCTTCTGGAGTGCACGTCTTGGCCACCTGGGGTCAATATATTAGAGACATACATGAAATCGCTCAGTTAGCCACAGAAATATTCGTCGTTCATCATAGAGGATAAAGAATATTAGCCCGTGAGTATAGTTATATCTTTTTTTTTTTCATTCTTGCTCTACTGTTTGTGTTCAGATATCCGTTGCTTAAAGGTTTAAAGCACAAAGACGCCGAGGCGTTGGATCACTCGTATCTCAAGGCACCACTGTACTTATTGACTGTAATGCCCTCGCATGTGTCCCTCTTTTGAGGCACATACTGTATTGAACACATTTAACAATTCGTAACATACTTTGTTCATGTTCAAAGACCTTTTACAATGCTGTTTAACACATTTTTGGGCTGATCTATTTTAAAAATAACTTTTTACATGTTGTGAATGGGGGTTCACGGTTGATTTAGTTATGCTATCACATAACATTAACTCTCTTCTTCTACTCTCACCTCCTCAGTTGTGGACGCTGTAAAGGCGACGAACCGTGCTCCTCCATCGACGGCACATGTGCGGCTTGTGAGACCGGCTGGAATGGGACACAGTGCGACCGCCTCTGCCCGCCTGGTTACTATGGTAACAGCTGCCTGGAGACATGCCCACGGTGCAGAAATAAGGAGCCCTGCGATCCCAAAACTGGGAAATGTTGGAGCTGTGATCCGGGATGGACAGGACCCAGGTGTGTGCATGCCAGGGCTGAAGACTTTTTCATTGCCAACAAGTTTATTCTAGCAAACGCTAATGAGCTTCTAATACAAGAGCTGTTTTGAATGGACTTAGTAGTGCTAAGTAGGATGCAATGTGATTCTACATCACTTAAAAACTACAGCCACAGTCATAAACATATTAAAGTACCACACCCTCAGCTGTTGTTGTGGACCTCTTTAGATTCTGTATTTGTGCTTAGTGTAGTGTCTGGTGAGTATTTTACAAACCGATTGTCAGTGTTGGGAAAGTTCATTTTCTACCCAAACTAGTTCAAAGTTCAGCTCACTGTTCCAAAAATGAACTCGTTCATAGTTCATAATTCAACATTTTGAACTAAATTCACCATTCCAAAAAGGAATGTGTTGCCAAATTCAGCACGTTTAACCACCTACATATGAAGGCTCGTATATAGTGTGTTCAGACGGGTTTCGTCCCAGAAGTCCCTAACAAAACCTGGCAATCTTGAATGAAAATGAACTTTTGTTCAAAAAAACGTTCTATGATGCCAGAATGAGCCTGTTCTCCATTACGTTCATCAGGCAGAAATGTTAGTAAGTAATAAATAATAACAATAATGAGTTGAGTGCATGGTCCCGCAAAATATGAACTAGTTTATGAACTTTTGCTCGTTGAACTGGTTGAGGTATAGCACTGCTCATTGTACGTATACACTGCTCAGCATGTCGGACAATATGCACAAAAATACCAAAAATCAAAGATTTTTGCCGCATTAATTCAAGTGGGTCATGATTGCTCTCTTGCCAGGTGCGAGGAGGTCTGCTCTGACAGGACGTATGGAGAGGCTTGCCGCTTCCTGTGCAGCCCATGTTACCATGGTGATTGCCATCACGTGACAGGAAAATGCATCTGTCAGCCAGGCTTTCAGGGGGAGAGGTGAGCTGTATTTCACTTAAAGCACGCACACCAACGCACACAGAGTCACAGCAACGTCACCTTTAATCAAATTCATCCTAATTGTACTTCAATTCAAAAACACCACATCCCCCAAAATGGAATCATTGTCATTCGACTCCTCAGAGCCTGACAATATAAATGACGATAATGGTTCTTATGACATAAAACTTATATTCGGGCTGGGAGGTGAGATGCGGATCGAGATCAATAAGCTGAGTAAAAGATCACGATTCTTAAAACAGGACTGGCTTGGACTGGCCACATAAAAAAGCCTGTGGTGACCCACAAGAGGGAGGCATTCACCAGGGATGTGCATCTTCAAGCGCAGGAGATGAAATAGTCAAAGGCTATTGTTGTTGGCTTCAAAGGGAGTGGTCGGCTGTTTGATGTCAAAAGGCTCAAGTTTGTATGTGGAGAGTAAAGTGACATCCCTGCTGGTTCTCGTCTCCTCGTCTTGTTATTTACCAATGCACGAGCCAATGTAAGACCAGGGGTGTCCAATTTTGTTCATCTCACGCCACAATGTAGTTATGTTTCCCCTAAGGAGGCCGGTTATAACGGTGAAACCACGCAAATCTATAGTTGCTGGGGATGTAACGGTACACCCAAAATCCCGGTTCGGTACATATCATCATTTTAAGGTCATGGTTAGGTTCACATGGGCTACAGTAACGGAACGCAATTCAAAACTAACTGCTTATGTTTTGTGTGAACAGGAACAGATTTAATTACATATAAAATGAAGTCTCAAGGGCTTAAATCTTTTCTTTTTCAGAAATGCTAATGTCAGCAAGCCCCGATGTCTGCTAGCCAGACTCTGAGCTGCACTGTGATCTTCTGCCCACATAATATCTCCCATGTGGGACCCCCAATATTCGCCCCATCATATTACAGTAATTGCCCCCTGCATTTGGTTATTATCATTTTTATGGCTGCTTTTGAAAACTTGTGCTAAGCTTTCGTGGGCCACATAAAATGATGTGGCGGGCTAGATCTGTATATACTTCCCAGAAGCTGAGATCATTCCTCTACTTACGTGGGCTGCACACTCAGCACAGGCGTCACCTGTTTGAAAGCTTTGGATTAATAAGTACCAGTTCCAGTTATTGAACACTCAGCAACTTTGTAGAGCCACTGAGGAGGAGTGGACCTGTATTTCACAGGTCACAATACAATAGCCTCAGTTAAGTGTTGAATAAAGATGTTTTAGGTGGGACTTCATGCAGAATGATAACAGACTTGTTTTGGTATGGTTTACATTTTTTAATTCTTTAAGGTGTTTCAACCACAGCTTTGATTTTACCGTAATTTCCATGATTTATTGGTTATTTATTATAGTGGCAGCTTCAGTGAAAAGCCTGCAACTTCTTTTGTTACTACATGCCTCTGCATCTACATTCCTACAAGGAAAAAGCTTTTCACCGTATGTTCTACTCACTGACGTCTGGCCCTTTATTAGCCTTTTATATTGTATAAAAATAGGTGGTGACTCAGAGCTTTAAACACAGGGGCCATATTTTGCTGTGGTGAAATGACATCATTCCCCCCCCCCCCCCCCCCTCCCCCACATCCCCCATCGTTTTCAGTTGTAACAACAGTTGCTCCGGCACACAGTTTGGCTTCAACTGCTCCTCAGCGTGTGACTGTGGCGAAGGCTTCAGCTGCCACCCGATCACTGGTACCTGCCCCAACAGTATGTCCATCCACCCGCCCGTCCACACACCCATATAAATGAGTTGGCTGAACGACTGATGTGTAAGTGTGTGTTCTAAATGTTTATGTGTGTGCGCGTCAGCTGGCCGAGGTGCTCTACTGGCGGGCCTACTGGTTCCTTTCCTCCTGTTGCTCCTCGCTGTCCTATGCTGCTGCCTGTGTTGTGGAGGAGGTCCAGCAGATGGCAAAGACAGGTCAGGATCATATCATATGATCATATATCATGTAAACATCTAAATACTATTGAATTGTGGATTGATTCGTTCAACATGAAAATACTATACCTCCTCTTCTCTTGTAGTTATTTTTCGTCTATGTTTACCATTTGTGTGTGACACGTTACACTCCAGTCACACTCTAACACCTGGTTTATTATCACGCAAGGATCTGTCAAATTATTTGGACATTGCAATTTTTAAAGCCAAAAGATTGATATAGAGCAGTGATTCCCAACCACTGTGCTGTTACAAATCATCAGGTGTGCCGTGGGAAATTATTCAATTTAATCTGATTGGGCTGAATTTTCTATTTTTTTTTCAATTTCTTTGAGAACAAATAATGTATTTTTGTTCATCTACAGTACGCCATTGACATATAGTGACAGACAAAACAATTAACAGAAGGTACAATTAACCTGTTGCCATTCATACAACAGAATAATAGCTTTTTGTTGAACTAAACAGGCTCAGACACTCAATCCAATCATTTGCGAGTAAATAGATTTTTTTTCTTTTTTTTGAGTAAATTGAGATGAGATCATCATTCATTCATTCATTCATCTTCCATTCCGCTTCTCCTCACTTGGGTCGCGGGCGTGCTGGAGCCTATCCCAGCTATCTTCGGGCGAGAGCCGGGGTACACCCTGAACTGGTCGCCAGCCAATCGCAGGGCACATACAAACAAACAACCATCCGCACTCACATTCACACCTACGGGCAATTTAGAGTCTTCAATCAACCTACCATGCATGTTTTTGGGATGTGGGAGGAAACCGGAGTACCCGGAGAAAACCCACACAGGCACGCGGAGAACATGCAAACTCCACACAGACGGGGCCGGGATTTGAACCCCAGTCCTCAGAACTGTGAGGCAGATGTGCTAACCAGTCGCCATCATTAGTTCAGTAACTAATGATGGCGACTGGTGGTGTTGTGAGATTTTTCTAATATAAAACATGTGCCTTGGCTCATTAAAGGTTGAGAAAGACTGATTCAGAAGATTTTTTTTTTTACTTTTTAAAAAATGTAAATAATACATTCAACATTTATTTTAGTGTGTTTATGAATTTTATGTTTTTCATTATTATTATAGGATACCAAATATTTTTCCTCGTGCTATCAATGTCAACATGGGCTTTCAAAATGGACCCATAATGAAATGTAAATGATATCTTATCAAGTTTATTATTAAAATAAATTCAATGCAAATCTGAAGAGGTGCTACTATTTCTGTAGTTCTATTTTCTGTGCTTGACATTTTCAATCAGGCTAATAATATGTTGAGTTTTCAAGTGTAGTGCCATCACATGATCAACTGCAAAGGTTTGCTTCTCCTTTTCAGGATGAATGTGTCAGACGGAGGGCTGTCAGTGCGAATGAAATATCACGTCTACAGTGTCCTGGCTAACATTGGCGCCGCCCTACCTTGCATCTCTGACTGGTCTTCGGGCCTCCCTCGTGTCACTGGTCAGTGTTAGTAGTTCTAATAACATTATTAGCCCTTTTCAAACGCCCTGATTGCAGATGTGACTTTTAAATGTTGACGGTTGGTCTGTATGTCATGGTCCACATAGTGTCTCACCATGACCCCGAGCTGACCTTCAACCACAGCTTCATTGAGCCCCCTTCCTCCGGCTGGGTGACCGAAGGGTCGTCCTTCGACAGTGATGAGGAGGAGGGGGAGGCTCTCTACTGCGTCCCCCCCAGAGAAGGTACGTCACGTTATCTTCCGCCAGCGCTAAACTGAAATTATAATCTCCCTGTTTGACAGACATCCCAGGAATGGAGGGTAGCCACTTCCAGGAGATGAGCTCCAAGTGTAACATGCTCTTGGACCCGTCGGGCTTCAGCACCGAGGACATAACCTCCCCCTTCGACATTCCCCGCACTTCCAGCATCGCCAAATCCAAGCGCCCGTCCGTTTCTTTTGCAGAGGGCACCCGCTTCAGCCCCAAGGAGAGGGGCGGTTCGGCTCAAGACGTCGCCTCTTTGTCCGGGCACCCTCGCAAACCCAAGTCCACCTGGGGGGGTTTGATGCTTTCTGCCGGATCAGGCGAGGAAGACGGAGGCGAGGCTGAGGAGAGGGAAGATGGCGTAGAATTTCAAATAATGGAGCACCAAGATTTGAGCTGCGAGGTTGTGGACCAGGAGGACGATTTAAAGTCGAGCAACACAACCCGGACGGCATCCGGACGAAGACGTACCATGTCCAACACAGCTGCTCAACGCAAAGCGTCGGCCCCTTCTGCTTGCGATCGTCCGTCCGGTGTTTCAAACAAGGTCACCACAGTGTACGTAACAGTGGGCAAGGCGGGGAGGCCCACGTCCAAACTGGAAATGAGCTCAGAAGGCCCCGTTCAGGCCATGTTAAGGCGACTCGGAAGTCTCCAGAGACAAAGGGAGCAGGGGCCTGGCAAAAGCAAACCCAAGGACACAGAAGCCATCGCCAAACCCCCCAGGAGGAAACTCGGGGCTCGGAGGAGCGTGTGGGAGCAGGGTGGACCTTCGGGAGTCGAGCTCGCCATTAGTAAACCCGTGAGGAAGAAACACGCTTCTGACACGGTTGCTAACGACTCGCCGTCGACTGAGAGCATTCCTCTTAAAAGACCGCTGTCGTCCATTTTAAAGAGCGTTCCGGAGGTGGCGTCGGCTGACTTTCGTGGCTCGGACGGACGGCAAGGACGTGAGCCCAGTGGGGAGAGCAGTTACCTGACTGTGGGGCCAGCAGGGGACGCTGACACACTCACTGAGGTCCGGACCGTTGGAGGTGAAGTGGTGAGCGGGAAGGATGAACCATGCTATGAAAACGTAATGATTACACACTCATATACCTCAAACACAAGCGCATAAGAGTACTCTACTGTAGTGCAAGGGTGGCTTTTGGAGTATATTTTCAAACTTAGCATGCATAAGTGAAGTACAATACACACAACCTACACTGTATGTATATATATATATATATATATATATATATATATATATATATATATATATATATATATTATCTGAAAAATAAACTTACCGTAATATATCATGTAACATTTGTAATATTGTTTCTGACAATTGTTTTTGTCATACTTATGTATTTGTGTAGAATTTTGTAATGACATTTTAGATTTTGATCATTGTACTGTGGCGCTTACATCAAGGGAGAAAGACTGAAACACATGTGCAGTTGTGAATGAATTGTTCTGAATATCATCACAGCGGCAAAAGAATACTTCGGCTACGAAAGTAGTTGATGTTTTTATTCCTTATAGGTAAACACAAACACAATGTTGAGATTGTAAAAAAGTGGAAGGATTGGGGCCTTGAAAAACAACAACCCTCAACTCATTTCTACAGTTATTGCTGCAGGATTCAATCCACAAATCCATGAAATCCAAGGATGTCACATAAATGAGTAAGTGGGAATTATACGATAAATAATGTGAGCATAAATTATTTATCGTTGCGTGAAATTAGGAATGCCATTGTTGCAGTTGGTTTTATTTTTTAGAAGGTGCACTCAGGAACAGTACCTCTGAAGCTTTTGCCTTTGCATTGTATTATGATGGAATCGTAGTTAACGAAGTGGGTCGTCTAGAGTTTGGACATCTTCAATATTTGCTCAAGCTGACAAGCAAGCTAGTTACGTGTTACACTGATCCCATCTCACACAAATCTTTTGAAAATGTCTTCTTTTAAGTACCAAAAAAAAAAAAAAAAAAAAGTTACTTCTTCTCAGCCCCTGCTGTGTCTGAGCAGCCGAGCCAGTACTTGGCGATGGATCTGGGATAGGGAGGTATGGCCGGGTCCACTCTCTTGGTGCTGAGGTCCACTCTGTGGTATTTGTCTGTACATGAGAGGACACACACACACACACACACACACACACACACACACACACACACACACACACACACACACACACACACTTATTTAATTATTATATAACCTCTTGTGACTGTGGTGCTAGTTAAAGGTTTATATTGACTGCTGCAAAGCTGTTAACAGAACACGGAAATACTCAAGAAGTCCACGTGACAGCAACTTTGTCGTGCGCGCTATTACACTGCATGCCATGAGACCATTGCAACTAAGCTGCAGTAATATGAGTTGTTTGAAGCAGCGCATAAAGATTATATGTATGTAATTGTTGTGATATTTTCTGTCTGCTTTGTTACACTGTTTGTGTTCAAATATGAGTTGTTTAGAGTTTTGTAACTACCAAAATATCAATGCTAGTTTTGTTAGCCCTTTAATGGCATTTCGCATTATGTGCTAGCATTAAACTAGCAGACGTTATGTAGTTTGATTAAATGCACATGTAATTCTTTATCTGTTTTTTTTTTTTTTTTTTTTTAGTTTCACAGTAAACTTCAACTGTGAGTGGCAATGAACACAACAGTTACCTACACTTTCACACTTTGTCGTGAAGTTCACTGCTGCCATCTCTAGGTGGAATGTGTGAAGCTCACCCGTATGTCAAATATTTTGCTCGCAAGACAATCTAAAATAGAATCGGCTGAGCGACGGCGCGTAACTCGACAAACTCGAAAGTGGGGATATACGACAATACCTCCTCTGAAGAAGTAGATGCTCTGTACGGGCATACTCCTCCAGTAGGGCCTGTCATTCCTGTATCTGGAGTCATAGTTGCCTCTATTGTTCTGCCTGTAGCCGTCTCTGCGCCTGTCCTGGTCCCAGTCCTGATCCCACCGTCTGCTCCAGTCTCGTCCCATCCTATCCTGGTCCCAGTCCTGACCCCACCGTCTGCTCCAATCTCGTCCCAGCCTCTCCTCCATCTCCATCCTCTTCTCAGCCAGCCTCAGGCCCATGTCCATCCCCCTCTCTGCAAACTGTTGGCCCATGCCCATGCCCCTCTCGGCAATGGATTCCGAGAAGGGCGAGCGGTTCTGCCTCCTTCGCCCCCACCGCTGACCGTACTGTTGACCGTACTGCTGTCTGTATTGCTGGTACTGCTGGTAACGGCCCCATGTTTGCTGCGGCCGGAGGCGGCGCGGAGGGACGTAGAGTCGGCCAGCCATGACAGCGTCCACCGGTGACTTGAAACCCTTCCAGTCTTTGTCAATAAAGTGGTGATGGCTGTGGTGCTGGGGCACTAAACAACACATCAAACAAAGGAATCAAATTAAGTATGCTACCCACACTTCATTTAAAAAAAAAACATTAAACGGTGGACGACTGGTTAGAGCGTCAGCCTCACAGTTCTGAGGACCCGGGTTCAATCCTCGGCCCCGCCTGTGTGGAGTTTGCATGTTCTCCCTGTGCCTGCGTGGGTTTTCTCCGGGCACTCCGGTTTCCTCCCACATCCCAAAAACATGCATGGTAGGTTAATTGAAAACTCTAAATTGCCCGTAGGTGTGAATGTGTGCGCAAATGGTTGTTTGTTTATATGTGCCATGCGATTGCCTGGCGACCAGTTCAGGGTGTACCCCGCCTCTTGCCCGTAGATTGCTGGGATGGGCTCCAGCACGCCCGCGACCCTAGTGAGGAGAAGCGGAACGGAAGATGAATGAATGAATCAATGATTTACTCAGTGTGAAATCTGGGCCTCTTACTCTAGTCTGCTGTACGAAGTACAACAGGTGGGTGCACAAGTTAATTTGTTCCTTCTGTCATCCAGTTGAAGAGCATTTGATTATCCTGCCTGTCACTATACGTCGCTCGCATAAATAGATGAACAAAAATACTGTACATTGGGCGGTTCTTCTTAAAGAACTTTGGCTTTGGAACTGGAGGGTCCCACTGTGGACAAAATGTAAAAATGGCAACCAATTGTCGGAGAGATGCTAGTCTGCTTCCAGACGACTGTCGATGTGCCCTTGAGCAAGGCACTGACCCCGCTAATGTGCAGCGGCACAGTGGTTGGGAATCACGGCATTGGAATACAACTCACTTTCTGAGAAGAGATCGGTGAAAAATCTGTCATAGTTGCTGGAGTACATGTTAGTGTAGCGTCTGAACAGCGTGGATGGAGACCTCTTAGATATGGTGACACACTCCTCGTGGGACGGCTGGTGCAAAAACTCGTACACGTAATACTGATTCGCTGATGAAGACACCAAAAAGAAGCAAAAGATTGAGCAGCTCTGTGTAACGTGATTACAAGAAAGTTTTTAAAATCCTGCTTCACCTTTGAAAAAATACACCTTCTCTCTGCTATCGTGGGTGTGAGCGGGGAGAGCGAAGGCAGCGTCCACATGATTTGGAATATTGTCGAAGCCGACACTGATATCCCGAGGGTAGTCTTCATCCAGCACGCCGTTGTCAAACCTCCAGTACTTGTTCCCCTGTATGGATTTGTTTCAGCGTGAACGCTCTTCGGATGCAGATTTCACTTCTTTTTCGCATCTGCTGCAAATTCTGCTGATGGCGCCATAAAGCCTTGGAGCCAGCCCTCATACCTTAAATATGTATGTCTTCCCGTGGCAGTTGACCCTCGTGAAAGCGGCGTCGATGGGCCCGCTGATGCCCCACACGTCCTTTATGAGCTTGGGATAGCCAGGAAGTACAGTCTTCTGGTCCAGCTCAAAAAAGTACTCGCCTGCAAACAAAGACAGCAACAAGAATGAATATCATCAAAGGGACCCCAAAAAAACTATATTCAAAACTCATATTGATACAGTCACAGGTCAAGCAAAAAATAGGATACCAGATCAAAACAAATTTACCCCTGCCGCATAGGAAACGACTGGTTGAAGCAGTCTTTTGATCGGTTTTGAAATATGGCATCATCTATAGACATGCCTCTGTCTCTACACTAAAATGACTGGACTCTCACTTAGATTCAATACTGGCAACAACTACTCCACCCACCATTGCACTTTATATCGTGAGGTGAACATGGTTAGTTTTATTCGGATGGCAAAATATGCACGGGCTCATTTTCATTTCCATAGCATTGAAAGGCAACATGCTACAGTATTTTAGCATTTTATTAAACTGGTCTCATTCTCCCAATAACCACGCAAAACTTTCAAGTGACTGTTTACTACTCAGACGAGGACTGAATTTGGGAAAACTGCTTTCAGTTTTTCTGCTGCATCTTCCTGGAATTCTCTACAACGGACACAACACGATGTATTTCACGAATATGATCAAGAACTAATTTGCTTTTGCAAGGAACTAATTATATTCCATAATGTTTGCTCTGTTCCTGTTTTGTTTCTGTCCGATGTCCTTTCGAGATACATCCACACTGTTATTTACATTTACTGCTTAGATCACATATAACATTTGAAGAGAAAATGCTTGATGGAAAGTGTAGTTGCTGACTCAGTTCTCACACGCTCCACTCGCTCAGTTCATGGCTCATAATCAAAAATAATTGTTCATGGCTGGTTCACTGTTTGGGCAATTAGGGAATTCTTTCTTTAAGGATTGTTAGCTGTGAGCAGATACCTGGTGTGGGAAGGTTGAAAGGAGCAACGGCCGAGCTGAATGTACATTTTTAACCAAGATAGCGCTATAAATGTTGGAATTTGAAAACAGAGGCCCGAGGGAAGTGTGACTCACCGCGGAAGGCAAAGATGGAGCCATTCTTCAACTGCATGAACGAGTCAAAAGGCCTGCCGCTGCACACCTCAGCATCAGGGTCAGGAGCCGCAGTGGTGCCAGGCGTGGTTGCAGGTGTAGTTGGAGGTGTGGTCGTCTGAGCCAATGCAACACTGACATTGGTGCTACTGGGGTGCTTCACTGACGGTGGCACGGTGACTCTTGGAGACCTCGGCGGAGGTTTATTCATTTCTAATGTGGCTTCTGGTCGCCAATTTGGTCTGTGGGAAAAGTCAGGAACGGTCAGCAGAGTGGGACTGATGGAGGGCGGCTCACGTGCGGAAGTCGTGGCGCTTTCACGATAATCTTCATCATCTTCCGCTAAATCGAATGTGTCTCCGCGAGCTGGGAGGAGAGAGAGTACAAACATGTTTTGTTAATTATTCAATATTTTGGCTTAGCTCAGTGACACCGCAAGAGGGGATTCCTACTCATCATGCCACATGTGGCCTCAAAGTCGACGCAGCAGCTCTTGTAGTACTTGCACATGCTGTCGCACTGGCACTTCTTCTCGGAGTCAAAACCATTCTCACAGCGACCCATGCATGACTCTTGAAAGAAGAAGTAAAGTTAGCATTTTGCAGAAAAACTGAAAACATAGCCGTTCAAATACTGCAGCTCAGTCTTCTGATGTGGAAAAAAACATGGGCCTGAAAAGTCATTTCGAAGAGTAAGTCAGTCAGTATTATGGGCCAGTTTCTCCCATTCTTCATCTCTCTAGAGATATTCTATCTCAATCCAGTTTTAGTTACTCAAGGACATTCACAGACTTGTCCTCATATTACTCCTTTGTGTTTAGGATTTACATTTTTTACATTATTTTTATTTTTAATTTTTTGTCCTGTTCGGCTCTTGGGTCAAGCAGAAAGGAAAATCTGTATCCCTTTCATGCCGAAACAGTTTTACTGTGTCACAGTGAAGTTTTTAAGCTTCCGCTGTCGTATTATAATTGAGGTTTATTGAGAATCAGACTTCATCAGTCGAACAGAATAACGTTTCTACAAGGGAGAAAGAAACAAAGACAAAAGACAAAGCACTAATTGTAAACAGGATGAGTGAAGTAAATCATTACATTATCTACAACGACGAAACGTTAAATATGAGTGTTGCATGGGGCTGTAGTGCTACACCCTGTGAGGGAAGGACAGGACAAGATAGAACAGGACAAGGACAGGAGAAAAAGCATGCAGGACAAGGGTCGTGAACCCGGCTGGACAACTGAAGTGTGGTGGCATTAATTATGTAAATAATAAAAGTGTACAGAACGGGAGTATAAGTGAGGGGATACAAAAGCGATTTGCATATTCATGAGTTATTTGTTGCAGTAAGGGGTGTGTGTCTGCGGATACATGCAAGTGAATTGATACCGTTTTACATGCACAAAGACTGACAGAAGTGTCCTGTAATTGCTGTGGCCGCACCGAGGCGGCTGAGGACCCCACCCGATCAATCAAGGGGTGGGATCAGGCCCAGGGGTCCACCCGAGAGTAACCCGGCGGACGGGACACGTCCCACACCGAGGGGGCAGGGACCCAATGCCACCCCCCTAATCACCCACCCCACCCCACCCACCGCCCCACACGCCTGATTGCTCAGTTTGACCATGTGGTGACCACCTCGAGGAAGTCAATGTCTACAGATCCTTCCATTTCCGGACGCTGGAGACCACTGTGCTTGCTGGGACTTTCAAATCTGCAGACTTCTTGGACCCTTACACTGAGCTGTGCCTTGATACAGTCTCTGAGCTCTACAGATATTTTCTTAGACTTAATTTATCGGATTGTGCTCTGACTTGCATTTGCAACGATTAGACAAGAGTCTACCCCAGGTGTTCTCTTGTTCGGCTGTAGAAACAGGATGCACCTGAACTCAAATTGGCCTGACCCACTTGAAAACTTGAGCACATCTGATATTCAATTTGGTAAGAAAAAAATAACTGTCATTCAGGGGCACTAAAGATTTGAACCATCCATCCATTTACTATACAGCTTCCTCTGTCCAGGCAGACACTATCCTGGATTAGTTGCCAGGCGATCATTCGCAGGGCACATGCAGTATAGAGTACAGGCCAACAACATTCACGCTGTAATTCAGCTGGAACTGAATCCCTGCTGCTTACACGCAAAAGCCACTTCACCAATGTCTGAGACTAACATGTAGTTCTGGCTCAGATTTGGGGGAATAAAATGTGCCACAACAAAGTAATAATTTTAGGGTGTACAGACTTACTGCAATCAGTTTACTGTACACGTTCTCATCCCCTAACATATACAGTATAACATTATTTTACCGAAAAAGGTTATAGGTCACATTATTTTTTGAAAAGAAATAAAATGAAGCTAGCTATTATTTTTAATTAGATATTTAAATCCTGCTGTTTAACAAGGCTGTATTCACTTTAACTGTCCACTATAAACCAGATCAACACAGATAATACATCAATTCTCTATAGCGTCGGAGCCTATCCAGGCTGATGTTGGGAGAGAAGTGGCGTACAACAGCCAATTGCAGGGCCACACGAAACAATGTCCTCCGTATTTTACATCTACCACCTTTTAAACAAAATTGTAAATGTAAACCTTGGTTTGTACTCACCGTCTGCAGCTAAGATCTGAGTGACTAGCGCAAGGAAAAGCACGGCCCACAGCCTCATGTTTCCTCTGCAGTGGGAGAATGAGACGGAAACGATGAACCGTATGGTTCCAATCATTGGAAGCATGTGTCAGTCACCCCACTTCCGGTGTTTGCTTTTGCCAAATTTTCAGCATTCTTTCTACTTAGACAAATAAACAGAGAGACGCAGAGAGAGAGATCGATACAAAAGTAACATTTAAGCAACATGTTGATCGATCCTACTTTTGTTATACAATATACATCCGGGGTTTGTTTTTCCACTTTATTATTAACATGTTAGTTTTTACTCACTTCTTAAGATATGAAGTCTGTCTGTATGCCTTATTGCACTAATAATTACAACCCCAATTCCAATGAAGTTGGGATGTTGTGTTAAACATAAATAAAAACAGAATACAACGATTGGCAAATCATGTTCAACCTATATTTAATTGAATACACTACAAAGACGAGATATTTAATGTTCAAACTGATCAACTTGATTGTTTTTAGCAAATAATCATAAACTTAGAATGTTATGGCTGCCACACATTCCCAAAAAGCTGGGACAGCCTCATGTTTACCACTGTGTTACATCACCTTTTCTTTGAACAACATTCAATAAACGTTTGGGAACTGAGGACACTAATTGTTGAAGCTTTCTAGGTGGAATTCTTTCCCATTCTTGCTTGATGTGCAGCTTCAGCTGTTCAACAGTCCGGGGTCTCCGTTGTCGTGTTTTACGCTTCATAATGCGCCACACATTTTCAATGGGAGACAGGTCTGGACTGCAGGCAGGCCAGTCTAGTACCCGCACTCTTTTACTACGAAGCCACGCTGTTGTAACACGTGCAGAATGTGGTTTGGCATTGTCTTGCTGAAATAAACGGGGGCGTCCATGAAAAAGACATAAGCATATGTTTCTCCAAAACCTGTATGTACCTTCAAGCATTAATGGTGCCTTCACAGATGTGTAAGTTACCCATGCCATTGGCACTAACGCAGCTCCATACCATCACAGATGCTGGCTTTTGAACTTTGCGTCCATAACATTCCGGATGGTTCTTTTCCTCTTTGGCCCGGAGGACACAACGTCCACAATTTCCCAAAACAATTTGAAATGTGGACTCGTCGGACCACAGAACACTTTTCCACTTTGCATCAGTCCATCTTAGATGAACTCGGGCCCAGAGAAGCCAGCGGTGCTTCTGCGTGTTGTTGATAAAAGGCTTTTGCTTTGCATAGTAGAGTTTTAAGTTGCACTAACAGATGTAGCGCCGAGCTGTATTTACTGACAGTGGTTTTCTGAAGTGTTCCTGAGCCCATGTGGTGATATCCTTTACATATTGATGTCGGTTTTTGATGCAGTGCCGCCTGAGGGATCGAAGGTCACGGGCATTCAATGTTGGTTTTCGGCCTTGCCGCTTACATGCATTGATTTCTCCAGATTCTCTGAACCTTTTGGTCATATTATGGACTGTAGATGATGAAATCCCGACATTTCTTGCAATTGTACGCTGAGGAACATTGTCCTTAAACTGTTTAACTATTTTCTCACGCACTTGCTCACAAAGATTTCAGGGAAGCTCCTTTTATACCCAATCATGGGACCCACCTGTTCCCAATTAGCCCCAATTAGCCTGTTTACCTGTGGGATGTTCCAAACAGGTGTTTGATGAGCATTCCTCAACTTTTTGCCACCTGTCCCAGCTTTTTTGGAACGTATTGCAGCCATAAAATTCCATTTTAATGATTATTTGCTAAAAACAATCAAGTTTATCAGTTTAACATGAAATATCTTGTCTTTGTAGTGTATTCAATTCAATATAGGTTGAACATGATTTGCAAATCATTGTATTCTGTCGTTATTTATGTTTAACACAACGTTCCGACTTCATTGGAATTGGGGTTGTAATTCCTGTACTGCTCAAAACCCCCAGGTGCATACCGTATTTGCATGGCATCTTGGAATTTCTGCAATATATTGATGTGTTAACAATATGATATATTTTTTAAACATTATATATATATATATATATATATATGTATATATATAATTTGGGGGTGGGCCAAGACCGATGCTTCTTTTACTAAACGTCCGCTTCTTTTACTAAACGCGACGTCCCGGCTGTTTCCGCGATAGGCGGGCGGTGCAACTCTCGGAGGACGCAGGCAGCCAAGCAGCTCGCGGGCGCTGCTGACCGATGCCAATGCAGTGCCGGGTGATTTCCTGTAACGGGGGGGGGGAAGCGGTGTTTATTTTTCAAATGTATTTTCTCATATGAATTTGATCCTGTTTTGACGGTAAGAAAGAAAGCGTGCGTCTGTGGTGAGAAAGTGTGAGAAGAACACACTTGACAACAGGAAGAGACAAAAGGACCCGCTGTGTTTTTTTCTTCTTCTCCTTCATTTGCATACGAGCTTATGATGAATGTGATCATGTTATGATTATTTATGATTAGTCTTGGAGGATTTGGGACACGTCGATGGAGAGTTGCTCATTTAACAATTTGGAGCGAGTTGTCACTTGGGATTAATAATAGAGGCCTTGTTTGTTTGCTATTAAGCAAGTGGACGGCGCAGGCGTCAGCCAAACTGGTGCGCGTGTAAACAAAGCCAGTCACCGCACATGCTCTTTTCTCTCACCTTCTTCCTGTGGAGGATCATCGGACATTTGTCCGTCATGATCAGCTCAGACCGTCTCACGGTGCCCGAATACGTCAGCCGAGTCCAGGGAGGGAGGAGCGGCTCCGGGGGTGGCGAGGAGCAGCAGCAGCAGCAGCGGAGAGCGGTATCCCCGGGGATCCACGCCGACGTGCAAGCGGCTCTGGACGGTTCTCTCCCCGCGCTGCGTTCCGCCATCCAGCGGCTCAAACGCGCCAAGGAAACGTCCGATTCCGACGAGACGCGCGGGGCTATCGCGGAGATCTTCCGGCTGGTGGAGGAGGCCTGGGTTCTGCCCGCCGTGGGGCGTCAGGTGGCCGAAGAGATCTGCAACAGAATCCGGCTGGATGGAGGCCTGGAGCTCCTGCTGCAGCTCCAGCAGACACCTGCTGTGGAGATCACCTACGAGTCTGCTAAACTACTGGAGCAGATACTGGTCTCAGACAACAGGTATGTACCACTCTGCGGCCAATACATTAGGCACACCTGCACCATCTCACCCAATAGGGGAGATGGAACAAACAGTCTGCCTTTACAGGTATGATGAATCATAACCATTATTGTCATTGTATGGTCCCGATATAATGAAATTAGGGTGCCACTCTCAGTTTGTTTCCAATAACAGAACAATAAAGAATATAAAACTACGTTATGCAGTGTAAATGGAAGTAAGACACACATGCTATATGTATGTACAGTAGCAGCAATATGGAATAGTATAGCCTTATTGTGACTTCAGTGCAGTGATGGCTTGTGGGAAGCTGTCTGTCTCAGGCAGCAAGAGCAAAAAATGAACACCTCTCAGTATGATGGCGTGCTTCTGCACTACAGCAAACGCAATAATACATTCATTTCTCCAGCACATAAAAATCGTACACAGAATGGGTATAACAATGTGTCCATCTTGGCACTATAGTTAGATTGAGGAAGACGAGCTTGTCCAATGCAATGTAAGAGCCAACACTTGTTGAGATGATGTGCTTATGCCTCATTGCATCACATAGAGCTTGGTTTTACTTTTTAAGAGAAATAGACACGGGTCTCCTTTTTGTTTTTGTAAACAACCCCAAATTAACCAATTGATTCAATAAATACCTAAAAAAATGCATTCAAACAATAATTAGACCACCATTACGCGTAAGGATCTAAACCAGGACAATGCTGGCAGGCAATATGGACCTTTTATAGACATTTATATCCTCTTTTATTAGCAGCAAGCTTCAGTTGAGCCCCGCCCTGGTACATAGCCATAAATATACAAAAGACACACTTCTGCTATTACTACCACAAGGGACTTGATATTCTTTCTCCAACAGAATTCACAAGTATACAAATGTTTGCACTATTTTTTAAGGTTCTAGCTGAGATTGTTCATTCCTCAATGATAAAGATATTCTGTTTTTGCTGATGGGATTCTCAATGTGGCTGTAGGCCAGCATGGAGAAGGAAACACACACGCAGACGTGTACCTCCAGAAGCACTTCCTGTCCCTGTGCATCCCGGAAATAAGAAACAGTCCATCAATCCATCCATCCACACAGCTTCTCAGGGCCGCGGTGGGGCGTGCTAGCTCGACTCATCACCAAGAAATCGCAATGATAAACATACTGTTACATGATTACCATTTACAGTGAAAAATGGAGCATTATTATCTTTGTAAAAGGAGAATATTCGAAAGTTATTGCATTGCATCTCATTAGATTGTGGCTAGTCCATATGTATTTCAACTCAACTATAGTATGTTTGTTTTTTTCTTAATGTTTTTGAATGGGACAGTGCATATTAATCATTAATTAATGAAATTTAAAAAACTAATAAAATGGGTCAGGTAAAATACAGGAAGTGCAAGTTATGACAGTTAGTGCTAACAGGGAAGTAAGTAGAGTTGAACACTTCACAGAGAGGACTCACAAACAGCTTCACATAGAGTAAAATCACACCTATATAACTAGATACAGAATCACAGCATTTCACAGTTAATAAAAAAATAAAAAAATAAAAACACAAATCAAATAATAATTAAAAAAAACAACAACCTCAAAACAGTCTCGTCTTACTGCATGCCTGCCTAACCAAATGTGTTTTTAACTGCTTTTTAAAAAACGTCCACTGAAAAGGCAGTTTTACCTCAGAAGGAAGTGCATTTCACAATTTGGGGGCAACCGACTGCAAGGCTCAATCACCTTTCGTTTTTAGTCTCGTGTGAGGGATATTCAGTACAAGGCAGTCAGTAGACTGCCGTGACAGCGCAATCAAATGAAACCAGATCCACCAAGTGGCTATTATACGGTGCTTTTCATAAATTGCCTATGTAAAAGGTTCCTATTTTTTCAGTAAACTGATGTAATACTAATAGAGCATTTCGGACCCTGCCCTGATAGAGATTACGTAGCCCGTTTGGGGTTGGGGGTCATCTTCAACCTGACTCGGCAACAGGAAGATGCCCAGCTGGCTCGCAGCGTGTCAGGAATCTTGGAGCACATGTTCAAACACACCGAGGAGACGTCCGTGCAGCTCATCACCAACGGCGCTCTGGATGCTCTGCTGTACTGGTGCAGGGGCACGGACCCCACCGTGCTGCGTCACTGCGCTGTGGCCTTGGCCAACTGCGCCATGTACGGAGGCCACCGCTGCCAGAGATTGATGATCGAGAAGCAGGCCGCCGAATGGCTCTTCCCTCTGGCCTTCTCCAAAGAGGATGAACTCATCCGCTTCCACGCGTGCCTGGCCGTCACCGTATTGGCGGCCAACAGAGAAATTGAGAAGGAGGTGGTGAAATCCGGCACGCTGGAGCTGGTGGAACCCTTCATCGCATCTCTGGATCCGGACAATTTTGCTCGGAGTTTATCGGACAGTGCCGACTGCATGCAGGGGAAGACGGCCTCCGACCTGCAGCACCTCCTGCCGCTGCTGGATGGAACGAGACTGGAGGGCAAGTGCATCGCGGCCTTCTACCTTTGCGTTGAGACCAGCATCAAGTCCCGTCAACACAACACCAAGGTATACTGTCTGATTTAGATTTAATATTATATTTCTACAAATGAGTCTGTGAGCAAGCCATTCCGCACTTCCACCTCACTGTTACAAAACAGTCGGGCTAATGAACATAATTACCGCACCCACACCGAGTTTCTCAGCCAATGACATGATCAGCTAGGCTGGCTGCAGTTCCAGAGAGAAAGAACCACAGTTGCCCAATCTCTATTGTGCCAAAGCCAAAGGGTAAGCAGAGCTGCAGCATTAGCACATGTAAATGTCAGCTTTATGAGAATTTTCAGCTATGTTGTCGACATGAGGTGTATTTGTATTACAGTAACTGAGTGTAATTTGGTACTTGGTGAGAAAATGCATTCACACGTGATAATGCAATGCCATCTCTATGGGTGCTTGCTTCGAGTGTTTGTGGACGTGTGTTTGTGTGTGTTGGGGGAGGGGGGTTATAGTTAAATTAAACAGTGGTGGATTTGCGCAAGGTAATTGAATGTTGTTTGATGCCCGGATTATAGTTGTAAGAGCGTTAGCTTGTAATAAGTGGCAGTTAATTGATTGCTCTGTTGTATCCGTAAGGGAAAATGCTGAGTGACGAGAGCAGAGCATGGGGAGGAAAAGAAAGCATCCATTAAAACAGTATAACCATTTTTACTCGTGGAGACAGAACTTCATCCAATTCAGGACACAGCCAACACAAAGAACCACCACCACCATGACAAGATCACCACACTTTCAGAAGCAAGTTCTGTTGGTAACGCTAATCTTAACCTAACGCTAATCTGTAGGTTAACAGTCAACACACCTGTCTCTGTCCTTTGGATAGCAAGGGCGTCGCACCTGTTGGGGATGTGTATTATTCTGTATGAGAGTGCGTCTGCATGATAGTTTTTTTCAGACAGTGTATTCCTCGAAAGTGGCTCTGGATATTTGCCCAGCTTGACTGCTCATGTCGTGGAAACTCGGCGTGGGGTGGTTATTATGCAAATTAGGTGCTGAATGGCTTGTAATAGGCTGATGATTAAGGATTTACTAAATTGTTTGATTTCACGATTGATGGGTGGGCGGGCACTCCAGAGACGCAACTATTGGTATATAAGCCACTAAAAAGTATTTTTTTTCCCAGAATACAGGTATGTCCCCTGTAAGATTTCCTAACCCTTGTTTCCAGATTTTCCAAGAGATTGGAGCGGTGCAGAGCCTGAAAAGAATTGTCATGTACTCCAGCAATGGCACGGCCTGCTCCCTGGCCAAGCGGACGCTGAGAATGATGGGAGAGGAAGTGCCCAAGCGCATTCTGTCCAGCGTGCCCAACTGGAAGACGTGCGAGGTGCAGACCTGGCTGCAGCAGGTCGGCTTCAGCGCTTTCTGCGACCGCTTCCAGGTGAGTTACGACTTCCTGCTCATCAAATCGTGAAGCCTCGCATGTGTCTAATCTATTTGTGAATGTCTGGTGAGCAAGGAGCTCCAGGTAGATGGAGATCTTCTCCTGAACATCACAGAGCAAGACCTGAGCACAGACCTCGGCATGACTGCTGGCCTCTGCCGCAAGAGGCAAGTGATTTGAACGGAGCCGGACGAAACCACATTCACCTTACACTGGAACCTTTAAGGTCAACAAAATACATTCAAAGATGCCGGACAATTCAAATGGAAATTGGAAAGAATTCCAGGTCCAGGAACTCAGTTGGATACTCTAAATGTATATTTTTCCAGGAAGATTGTGGTTGCCACACCGTACCACCTTTGTGGTGAAATCACTGCACTGTATTGTCTTTCTTCCAGGTTCCTAAGAGACCTACGCGTGCTAAAAACGTATGCCAACTACGCCACGTGCGACCCGCACAATATGGCTGACTGGCTGACAGAGGCGGACCCTCGTTTCCGCCAGTACACGTACGGCCTCGTGCAGTCGGGCGTGGACCGCAATAACATCCGAAGCCTGACGGATCAGCAGCTCCTACACGACTGCCAGATACTCAACGGAGTCCACCGGGCCAAGATCCTGGCGGCCAGCCGCAAGCCGCTGAGACCCTGCAACACAGACTCCCAGCCTTCGGGACCGGATGTGTTCATCAGCTACCGCAGGACTACCGGATCACAACTGGCAAGGTCAGAGTAGTAGAGTTACGGTTACAGTTTTAAAGTATAAACTATATTAAGAATGGCCATTTGACAAAATATGTAGACGTTACCAGAGCTCAACTTCCTGTCATGTTGTTGTTATTTAGACCAAACTACTTGACATGGAAAATTCCACCAAAATTCTTAACGATCATTTCATTATCATGCCCATCACTACACTACAGACACAATATTTTTGTCTGTAGTGTAGAGTATATTTTGGCGTTAAGAAATTTCTCCTACATTCTGAAAACATGCATGTTCGGTTCATTGAAGACTGAATTGTCCATACGAGTGAATGCAAGTGTGAATAGTTGTTTGCCTATATGTACTTGCCCTGTGATTGGCCGGCAACCAGTCAAAGATGTACCCCCTTCTCTCTCACCTCTAACTCACCTGCAATCGTATTGAGGACAAGCATTATGGAATGGATGGAAAAGGACATAGAATCTTGTCCAAATGGCTCTTTTCTAATTTCACTCCATTCTCCATCCCTTTCTGGCACCAAAAGTCTTCTAAAGGTGCACCTACAGGTTCGAGGATTCAGTGTCTTCATAGATGTGGAGAAGCTGGAGGCTGGGAAATTTGAGGACAAACTGATTCAGAGTGTCCAGCGGGCTCGGAACTTCATCTTGGTCCTGTCTGCCAACGCTCTGGACAAGTGCATGGGGGACACGGCTATGAAAGATTGGGTTCATAAGGTCAGATTCATTTTGTTGTTTCTTGGTCCTAGTTTTGGTGGGAGCGATGCATTTGAATATACCGACTTCCTCATGTTGAGAGTTGAATTGATTCTAAAATATCTTTTGTGATTTAATATACTATATGTATGAACCAATCTTGCATTGTTTTATCAATGGATGTGATCTTCCAGGAAATAGTCACAGCCTTGGCTGGTAAGAAGAACATTGTTCCAGTCACGGATAACTTCGCATGGCCCGACCCAATGTCTTTGCCACAGGATATGAGATCAATTCTCAAATTCAATGGCATCAAGTGAGTTGCCATTATATTCCGCAAACTATCTTCTGAGAGAAACCATCTGCAACGTGTAATGTTGTTTGCTCACACACCCATTCATATTTTACAAGCACACACCTCTTTGATTATTAATTTACTGTAAGTTGCTTTTTCTTGACACAGGTGGTCGCATGAATATCAGGAGGCATCAATAGAGAAGATCCTACGCTTTCTCAAGGGAAACCAAGACCTCCTGGATAGCTCCAAAGAGCAGAAGAAGAAATGAACACATCGAGGCTAGAATAGCTCTTAACTGATTCCAAAATCCAGTGGCCAGAAGCCTTCTCCTGCTCAGCCCATGCGCATGTGAAGCTAACTTGACAATGTTAAAAGCTTATAGGAATAATAGATTGCAAAGAATAACATGAATTCTTTACAGATTGTGCATAAAAACTGTGACCCCTTATTGTTATTGTGTTATCAGGTACTATGTATGCCTTTTTTTGGTCTCAGGAACAGTAAATGGATTAACACGTCAGTCAGTCAGTATGGTTAATATACTCATAGCATCAGAATATCATATAATCCATGAAACTACCTGGTCATAGTATGTGATCCTATTGTCCACAGCATTAACTTTATCTGTTAAGTAAGTATTGATCGGCCAGGCAATATGCATTGTTGTCCCCTCATCTGTGTATTTAAGGGAAGGAACTATACTGTCCAGACAGAACTCAAAGATAAAGTACATGTCTATAGACCTGTTGTCACCCACAGTTGCCATCTACAATGAGAAGAGGATGGATTTAATTTGTCAGATACTATATTTTATTTTTCAATTAAACCGCTACAGCCTGACAAACATTCTGTTGAGCATTATTTTGCATTTACAATTATTGACACATGATGCAGACTGTAGAGTTACAATGTGATTCTGCAAAACTCAGTCCAAGGAAAAACATGAATCTCTGAATTGTGTTGTTTTGTTTTATTATTAAAAAAACAACAACAAAGATGACAAAAAAAAAAAAAGTAATAATCACACAATTTGAGCAATGTATGCTTTGAAATGGACATCAAAGATTGCGTTACTAAAACAACAAATAGAAATATTCTAATTGTAAACCTGATACGTGATCATTGTAAACATAACTATTTTGCATTCAAATGATACAACGAATAGGATGCAGCTTAAAAAGATTTGTCTTCAGACTTCAGTAGAACACACGCAGCCCAATCCAAACAAACCAATATGACGATTAACCTCGACTCTTGCCTTGGTGCATTTTAAAGCAGATCTCGGGGCATCTAGGATGTGACCCCCGGCTCCATGTTGTGTGTGGCTGTGTGCTCAGGGACTATCCAGTGTTGGACCATCTGTTTTGCTTCAAGTCGTAAACAGTAAACCCTGCTTTACACTGTTCCCCTTTTTCTGATGTCAATTATTCATTTCACATACACACTCAGGCTAAACTGTTGGTACCCTTCTGTTCAAGAATGAATGAAGAATGAAAAAAGACAAAAACCCACTACGGTCACTGAAATAACTTGAAACTGACATAAGCAACCAATCAATAAAAGACTGACAAGAAAACCACAATAGTGGCTACCCAAAAATAAGAGCAAAAAATACATTTTCAAGAAAATACCTAAAGTTTAACATACTGAAAATAATGTGAAGTAAATATCAATGACCAAAACAATTGAAAAAAGAACATTAAACATACTTATCTTTTGTGAAGACTCTTGATGGTGTATGAAAGATGGTGAGGATTTCTTTTTTTGGGGGGTGTCGGGGGTAGTAGGCATCTGCCATTTTCATACTTTGCTATGAGTTCTTTCTTGAAATCTCATCCTTTTGTCATAGGGTCAGTGCTTGGAACTTTTTTTGAAAATGATTTTAAAATTGATTTTTAAAATCATTTTGCTGAGCCACAAGTCCAAAGCAAAGCCTGATTTTCATGTTAATTTTTAGTAAATTTGTATTAAATTCTATAGGTTAAAATATTGAATTGACCCCTATGGATTTGTCTTTAAATAGGAAGGTAACCACTATTTAGCCTATGTGTGGAATGGCATGACATGATACCGGAGTAAGAAAAGGATGTAGCCAAGTATATTACAATAGAATTCAATTGGACATTAATTCGAGATGTATCTGTATCAAAATATAATTTATTATTAGGTGATCTCATTAAGTAAAAGACAGAACTTATTGAAATCAATAATGTGAGATAATTTTTAATCATACAATATTTAGGTTAGTGGAGTTGAACTAAAGTCCATTGATGATCCACATATATAAACTTGAACAAGACCTTTTAGGTGTTTGAGAGAAGGTGACAGGTGTGCTGAGGTATTTGCATAACATTCAGAAAAAGTTTGCTCAAGTAAATATATTTCATTCATTCATTATTGTCAGCTGAAGAGTGTCAGCTAATTGGACGGATTAAAATGGCATTACAGTTGGTATTGCATTTGTTTACTTCAGACTATTATTAAAAAAATGGACAGATTAAAATTGTATAACATAGCATTTGTTTGCTTTGTAAAAAGGTGGACGGATAAAAATGAAAATTTCTTAGATATTGCATTTGTTTGCTTTGGACAACTATTGAAAAATATGAAAATTACACTGAATTAAGAATAACTGGTTTGCACTTTGATTATCATTGATTTACATGGATAAGCCAAGAAATAAAAGCATAAACCAAATTTGTTTTCCTTTTGTTGTCTTTTTGCATTAGCAGAATATTTTTTGGGGTGAACTCCCATCACTAAACTGATCCCATGTCCCTGTTCAGAATCAGAATCAGAATCATAATCATCTGATCTGTTCGAGATGTTCACCCTACACACACCCACAGGATTAACCTCACATCTTTGGTATTTATTCGTGGTCTGACTGTGCAGGTCAGGATGCTGTGGAGTCACTACGCTCTTTCTTCTCGAAACATTGCAAGCTCCTGGAGACACATCAATTTTGAATACACAAGTCATTTGTGTTTGATTGCGGTAAAGAGGAGACTCACCCAATTATTCCAGCTGGGATGAGGAGGATGATGGCAGCAAAGAGGAAGGCGAAGCCCTTCATGAAGTGCAGTGTGGCTGGATAGATAGAGTTGAAGAGGCCACTTCCCACTAGGAAACACAAGCTCTCCACACAGGCCACGGACGAAAACAGGGCACCTGACAGACAGCACAAACGTCAGCATGTACGGTGCCTTTCGGACCTCACGTGAGCCTTCAATGAGGCAGCACGACAACGTTTAGGCCCAATAAAAGGGAAACTTGTTCACAATGCAGAGACAAGAACAAATATCGAGTCTGCAACAAGATTGGATACTTCAAAACGTAAATGGGGGCAAAACATTCAACGTAAACCTGTGAATCAGGGCTAAGACTAGAGCGGGAAAACTGAGACTGCTAATATTGTCGTGAGGCTGAAAAGTGTTTCTATCTATTGCTAATATTGGCTCTTTGGATAAGCCTGAAGAGACACATACAAAAGACTAAATTATGAAAAGACCATTTGGTTAAGGTCTCAAAACTAAGCAAGTTGTATCTTTTTACTACGTTGCCAGTGGGCAGCCTTCAAGATTCTCAACGCTTACACATTTAAAGCATGGACAGTGAAGGTGTTCATAAATGTGATGAGTGGCTGACCTTGTTCAGACGGGCTCACCAACTTAGACAGCTTGGACCGGAGAACAGGTGTAGCAGCCATAAAGAAAAACAACGAACCATAACCTGGTGATAGACAAAATAGACAGACATTCGTTTGGAAAAAAACACATACATACATTTGATCATAAATGCTAAACGAGATTATTTCTGACATTATTGTGTTAATATTTTAATTGATTTTGCTTGAACTAGCTTTTATTTTTAGTGTTGTTCCAACTTCGAGGTTCACAGAGACGCAACTGCACTGTGTTCCAGTTTCTAGATTCACAAGGCCGCATATCCAGTTGTCTGGGTACTTTGCCAACACATGGCTTAGAGGCTGAATGTTTTAGACTACGTGGACCTTGGTGTGCTTCACATAGCCTTATAGTACACATATATTTAATATGAACGTGTAAGTTTGATATGTCACACATAGCATTGATACAGCACACATAGACAACAGGTGACTAAAACTAGAAATTGTCAGCTTAAAACGAGAACTGGGTCTCACACTGGCAAGGAGTCGTTTTGGGGCAACTGGTTATGTGTGTTTTTTTTTTTTTTTTTTTTTTTTAATGAAATCTTTCTGCTTTGCCCCTAACAAGGAAAATTAATGACGAAGTCTTTTCTCAAGTAATTATTTGTCCCTATCAGAAATTCCACTATGCTTATGTGACCTTGGTAACATGAAGGTAATTATTACAATTCCCATTACACTGAGCAGTCTATTATACTTCTGAAGGTTCAGTGGAACCTCTAAGGTCTAACACGACTCATGCAGGGATATGGGTCAAACTCAAATTTGTCTGAATTAAAAAAATAAATAAATAAATGTTCCAATAAAAAAGAAAAGAAAAAAGATTGCTTCAGGGACCCGTGCACCCAATCTTAATTTTAATAATGATGGTGTAATGCAAAGGTCAGTCATGCCCCAGATGAGCCTTGTACACTCACTTTTTAACATTAACTGTCACAAAAGTGGACAAAGTTAACGTCATGCTGGAGTATTACTGTTTTGAATTGTGTGTGCCTGGAGGTACTTGTGCTGTACATTCTTCTTTTTCCTCTTATCGGGCTTAACAAGTGTGATGTGTCATGTATGACTGCAGTTTGAACTCTAAGGTTTTGTGCAACTTTAGAGTATTGGTATTTTTCCAAACCTTTTTGGTCAAATCCTGGATTTTGTAAATCAGGGGTAGTTTGAGGTTCCACTGGATTAGAAGTCAATGTTTTTTTTTTGTTTTCCAGGCAACCTGGTGTACAAGTGGTGAGCACGTCACAGTTCTGAGGTTTGGGGTTTGAATCTCAGCTCTGGCCTACCTGTGTGGAGTTTGTATGTTCTCTGTGCTTTTGTAGGTTTTCTCCCAGTACTTGAGCTTTTCCCCCACATTCCAAAAACATAACTGTGAGGTCAATTAAAGACATAATTGTCCGTAGGTGTAAATATGAGTGTGAATGCTTCTTCGTCTATATGTGCCCTGCAATTGGCTGACAACCAGTCCAGGGTGTACCCTGCCTGTCACCCAGACGGATGGGATAGGCTCCAGTTCACCTGCGATGAAGCGCTATAGAAAATGTATGTATTTTTTACATATGTTAATGATCTGTGTCACCTGTAAACATAAGTAGAGTGCTGTTCGCTACAGAGAAAACCAGCAGCCCGGTGATGTTGGAGACCAGACTAATGACGGCCACCCACGAGTCCTCCAACCAGCACAGCATAACCTTCAACCCCAGCAGGCTGCTCAGGTAGCCCAAGTGCAGAGCTGCTGATCCATATCCGATGAGTGTCGGCCCCCAGCACAGAGGCGGGCTCAGCTCGTACAGAACGTAAAGCTCGCGGCTCCCGATGTGGACGGCCACCACCAGGAAGAAGCAAAGCATGTAGAGCCACAGCTTGTATCTCAGAACCCTTCCGCCGCCCTCACTACCCACGGTGGAAAAAATGTGCCACACGGCTTTGTGGTGGCGAACGGTGAGAAGCTTGGCACTAGGGTCTTTCACGACAGACTCTTGGACAAACAGGAACACATACAAAGCCGACGCCAGGCTGGTAGACAGGACCAACCAGAAGGGGTTGATGTAGCTACAAATAGACAGAAACACAAGATGGCGTGTTTAACTGTTTACTGAAAATCATTTCAACAAAAGGGTAAGAATTCCTTACCCCTTGCATCTGCCTCCAGTGCCCTCCAATGATGCTGGAAAACATTCCTGAGAGACCAATACAAGCCTCCAGGACCGCCACCCTGAAAGTGCGGGCTCTTCTGTCGCTCGTGTCGGCCACATACGCAAAGCAGGCGGCTAGGATGGAGTTGAAATCCCCGGAAAGTCCACTGAGCAGTCTACCCACAAGGAAGTATGCCACAGGCAGCTTGAGGTACATCACCAACAGGTAGACCACCACTTGCATGGCCAGACCCAAGTTGGGGATGATAAGGAGCGGCCTGCGACCTGCAAAGTCGCTCCACGAGCCCAGGAGCGGCACCACCAGCAAGCCGACGGAGAAGCCCGCGAGACTGATGTAGAGGTTCCAGTGTGCTGTCAAGGTTTCAACCTCCTAGAAAAGAAACATTAGATTGTGGAAGAAATGCTTTAGTGACAAAATGATGAAAAATAGTACAACTCGACTCTTTCCTGTCAGACAATTGTCAACTAATCTTTTTGATTTGACAGCTACTGTATGTTAAGGTGTGACCCGTCCATCCATTTTCTACTGCTTGTCCTAATTAGGGTCATGGGTGAGCTGGGTTTTGGTTAAGGCACATTTCGACAAACAGCATTCACAAAGTCACATCCACACCAATGGAAAATTTAGGGTCTTCAATGACGCTAACATGCATGTTTTTGTAATGTGGGAAGAAGCCGGAGCATTTGGAGAAACCTCACGCACGTGCCGGCACAACATGACAATTCAATTCAAACCTCAGTGCTTAGTATCTAATAGGGGCCTGCTAAGTTGAACACAAAGCCATTATTTGTTTTATGACTGGCAAACGGTGGATACACAGGTTTATTGTACCTTCTGCCAGAGCATTTAATTATTCTGCTTGTCACTCTCATAGATAGATGAACAAATATATTATTTGTAATAAATAGATAATTATTTTTGGACAAAATAAGTGCAATTCTCTCACGGCTCACTAGTGTGCCATGGCACCCTGGTTGGCAATCTGTTTTGATAGCATTAAAGTTGAGCCAATGACAGCTCTCAAACAAACTGTCATGGAACCTTTTTTTTCCTTCTTTACATAACAGGTACTATGGAACCTAATAAAAGAGGAAAACATTTTAGTGTGCAGTTTTGTTTTTGTTGTGCCAAAATGTCTTTTATATAATTGATATAGAAAATATTTTATTATTTTACTTTTTATACTAAAGCACATTTCAGAATATATACTTTAGTTACTTTTACCAGTGTATTTTCCCCTACAAGTATTTGCACTTCAACTAAAGCACAGTACGAGTACTTTTGCCACCTCTGTATCGTTGACGTGACGTCAAAAAAAAAATCACTTCCGCAAACATGGCGTCCTTTGTTGTGGATAATTGGCTTCAACTGTGCCTGGAGGGGCTTGCTTATCTCAAACCAAAATAAACGAAGCATTAAAGGAGGATTCGGTTTTGGGCCAGCCACCAACCACCGGTAGTAGTGGTAAAACCCATATAAAGTCTACAAATGTACCTTCTGAAGAGCGTCGGGCTCCACGGAGCTGTTGCCGCACTCCGACCTCTTGGAGACATTGTAGCCCAGGTCTTCGCTAATTCGGTCCCACAGGTACTGAGTGGTCAGCGGCGCCTGTAGGACCACGGCAAACACGGACAGGAACATGACGGGCTCCACGGTCACCGGAAGCGGGCACGCGAACGGCGGCCCCGCAGGCCGAGAGGTCGGCGGCCCCACAGGCCGAGAGGTCGGCGCCCCGGTGTCCTCTTCGTGGCCCAGTGATAAGTTCGCGTCGTCGGCTTGCGGTCCCCCGTCGCCGGGAAGGATAGCGGCCGTGTCCGGCTCGTACATGTTGACTCGTATTAAGTAAACTAGACTTACCTACTGCGAAGTGTCCCTGTATGCGCGCTGCATACCTAAGCCATTATTAAAACGCTCTTTGTTGTCGCGCTGTGTTTTTTCCCATTTATTCCAAAAGGTTAATGGCAGCGTTTTCGACAGCTCAGCAGAAAGGAAAGGAAGGGGAGCTTTGATTCGAGCTTCGAGTGTGGACTTTGCGACATCAGCTGGAGAAAGTGGTGAATTGCACCGACTACAACATCAGGTACACTTGTTTGTATACTCGAATCCAGTGTTTGCAAACCTTTATAGAGACAAGGCACATAGCGTCGCATAATTGCATATTTTTTTTTTTTTTAGCATTTTCGAAGAAAAAACCTCCCCCATACAACAAATTCAACAAACAAAAACATTTGCAGATAGATTACCATGACCTGAACAAATGAGAATCCTAGACAGACATAATATATATATATATATATATATATATATATATATTTATAGCAATTAGCAATTGCAGTATTTTTTTATTAATATAATATTGTGATTGATAATTAAACTCTCATGGCACCCCATCAAATAAATGTCACAAAAAGTATACAGTACACATTACTCACAAAGAGGCACTGTATATTCATTTGTCTTTCGAGTGAAATTTTAAGATGAACCAAAAATGCACTACAAGTTTTACAAGTGAACGTAATTTGACCTTCTCTAAACGTTTGTTGAGAGAATATTAGCAATATTTCAGTATTTCTTTCCCAACTTGCTGTTCTCAAACAAGGAGCTGAGTGTGTGTTGTTAAACAGCAAGTTGTGCAAAAAGTACTGAAACAGTTGGACATGACCATTGAAATAAATAGAATAGGTCAAATTAATTTCGATTGTCAAGGTCATTTTAGGTTCATCTTGAAGTTTCACCCGGAAGCCCAATGCCGTCCATCCATCCATCCATTTTCTACCGCTTATCCAAGGTCGGTCGCGGGGGCAGTAGCTTTAGCAGGGACACCCAGACTTCCCTCTCCCCAGCCACTTCGTCCAGCTCTTCCGGGGGGATCCCAAGGCGTTCCCAGGCCAAGAGCATATGTTACAAGCGTTGTTACCGTATGCTTGCGCCAAGTTCGAATGTGGAGTGTATAATAAGTTACAGAACTACTCTCCTGAAATGTTCGTGCTCATTTTCCAGTCAGTCAAGAATAAATTATAAAACGACCTGTTCTTTTTACATGATCCAAAACATACCATGCATATAATGTACCTGCAAGTGTAGCCAGTGCTGGCCCAAGCCAGATACGCTGAATTTGCAAATCCTTTGCATTCAATTACAGCCTGAAGTCTGGAACACATTGACATTACCAGATGCTGAATTTCATCCCTGGTGATGCTCCCTTCAGTTTTGTCTCCATCGGCATCAGGTCAGTCGATTGGCTTGGCCATTGCATAACATTCCACTTATTTTCCTTTAAAAACTCTTTGGTTGCTTTCGCAGAAAGATTCAGGTCATTGTACACCTGCACTGTGAAGTACCATGCAATGAGTTGTGAAGTGTTTGGCTGAATATGAACAAATAATATTGCCAGAAACACTGCTTCTTTTTTCAGCCGTCACATAATCAGATTGTATGTTTTATGACCTTATATTTTATAACTGTAAGTCATAGGCTTGATTGAAAATAATCAACAGGCAACAAATGTACCTTTGTAAGCGATTCTATTTTACAGTGTAACTGTGAGGGACTTTGATCTTGAGAGCAATTAAATACAAGCACAGGATTATGGTAAGTTTTAAAAAGACCCACCTCCCCTTTTCACTCTTAGTGCAGTAATTTTTATTTTTAATTTTTAAAATGGCTACCAACCATACTTGAGAGCCCAATATCTTCTGTTATGGCTGTGATGACAAATTTAGTGACAAAGTGTACATTTTTGGGGTCAAGGAATTTAATAAAATTGATTTCAAGTTAAAAAAATCAAAACAAAACATTATCCCCCATGCCATGACAGTTAAAGGTAAAACATGCAATTGTTCCTTTTTATTTCCCACTACAACACATAAGAGGCACGGTTAATTGAATGGTTCAGATGTTAATGTTTAGAGTGTGAGCCAATGTAGTGAACTTGACACTCATGCACTTTTTACTCAACTCAACTCATTATTTATATAGTGCTTTCATAATAGCTGCGGTGGTAACATAGTGCTGTACACATAATAATAAAATCATGGATTCCTGCGTAATTCCAGAACACAGAAAATACTAGAGAGGCTGTGCCAGCCAGGGAGAATTTTGTATTTTAATCACAATTTACAAGAGCAAATAGTTAAGTTTACATAACATTACATACAGTACATTCATTAGGTTTACTTGTGCTTTACTTTTTCAGCATTTATGCAGAACTGTAATTTTTGTTTTTACTTTTATACTTTATACACAAAGAAGTTATTGTGCAAAAAAAAAAACCATTCAAATATTTTATTGCTCAAAAATGTGAGGTGACCACATGGGCATGAAATCTTTTAAAAACTGTCAACAGGGACTCTATTTGTGTATTTCTACTTACTGAATCATCATAGTGTTTAAATCATCATCCAATCAAATCGAATCAAAATTTAAAGAATTGAATCGTGAGGGTCTTCACTATACACAGCGCTACTCTCAGTTTTTTGTTTCTCAATCAAAACCACTTCTGCAGCTTTTGTGCCACACCAGTGAAATTCTGAGTCATCAGCTGAACTGTATACTGACTAGTACCACTAATATCCCCTATAAACACAGGCAGATCCCTTAATGGCTTCGGCACTTGGGTGCTCTCTACAGCTTTGGAGTATGATTGCATTTATTATTATTATTTTTTTTAAAACAATTGTTTCTCAGAAGAGAGGACGGATGATCCAATTTCTTCGGTCTGTTGGGTGGACTGACATATAGGAAGCATAAACTCCAGTCATGGTCAACACATTCCATGAGTTAGATACTAGTTACGAGCAAACTAGTTATAATTAAGTTAACCAGTGAGTAGCTAGCAAGTTCTAATGAAGCCAACCAATTACTAGCTGGTTATAATTAAGTTAAGTTACAAAGCTAGTTCTAATAAAGCAAACTAGTTATGGGCAAGCTATTTATAACAGCTGTTATACAACAGCTTCTTCCCTCTTGCAATCAACTTCTTAAACACCTAACCTACAATTCCATTACAACATGCTGGCAATTTTTTTGTCTTGAGTTTGTTGTCACATTTCTGTCAGGCCAATTATATTTTGCTTGTGCACTCACTGTAGTAGTCTCGCCAAACTGCACTATTTGCATATCTGTTGTTGACCAATACTTGCCACTCATGCCAGAGTATAATCTGCTCCATTTGCACACTGATTGAGGAGTATCTGCAACATTTGCAAAAATCAACATTGTCCCAGATTATCGCACTACTCGCTTGAAGTCTCTGCGCCCTTTGCACAATGGTCATTGCTCCGGACTATTGCAATATTAGTCATTCTAAGTGGTAGAGGACTCTGCATCTTTTTGCACAATTGTAAAAAAAAAAAAATTATCGGCATTACCAGATAACTAGCAACCCTTTATTGCTCAGTGACTTTTTTTTTGTCAATGTCTTTATGTCTCAAAAGTGTTCTCTGTCAATTGACTGTCTGTTGTCGTACTAGAGCGGCCGCATTTACCGGAGACAAATTCCTTGTGTGTGTTTTGGACATACTTGGCAAGTAAAGATGATTCTGATTCAGATAATGAAATTAACGGGTGTTGCGCTAGCTAGTTGTGGTGCTTACATGTCACCTCTGACAACAGCACCTGCCACAGCTCTAACAGCCCCTGGTTACAATGGGATTTGTAGTCACGGGAACTTATTGGCAAAGGCTACTCCTTACTGTTTGAAATCTCATGCTACTTTGGATGACTGTGATGTACAGCAGTAGCTGCACATGCTTAAATAGAACATTTTCAAGGAAAAGATAAGTAAAGCCAGTCTGATGACACTTTTCTTTATATTATATTATATTTTTTATATATATAAATGTTGCATACCAATTGCAATAGTAAGGGGAAAACCTTTGGTTTATAAAACTTGAGGCCTATTTTATTGGATTCCTTGAACCACAAAATGTACACTTTGATACCACATGTGTCAGTCTCGCGAAAACAGAAGCAAAATACGGGCTCTAGGTTATTTTCAGGAAATTGTCTTTTTCCCATTCAAAGTGTGATCTCACTTGTGTCTTATCGGATATATTTGTTTGTATGACCCCAAGGGGCATTATACCAAAGAGGACCTTGGCATCATGAAAGTCAAAGGCTTATATTTTGGGCAAAACCTCTCTACGAGATTGGTATTTTAAGTCTTTGTTTTCTTGTGTGTCTATAATTGCGAACAAAATGTTGATTTTTGTTTTAATTATTGTAATTATGAAATATTTGTTGTTGCGCATGTACCAGGTGGGCTGCTCTCACACTTCTATACATGCACACACATTGGTAGAGCAGGAGGTTGGTCCGGTTTGTCTACATTTCTTCCTTGCGCAGAATTAAATGGAAATCCCTACATTGTTCTGTCACAGTCACACCCACCAGTCATTTACAAGGCCATTAACCTTGTTATCTCATAGTACTTTGGCCTTGCATGTTCTCTCTGACTTAGAAAAAAAAAAAAAAGTTTATTTTCGCTTGGAATAGTTTTAATTTGTTACTGCCTTTCGAGTTATTTCCCCTATTCACATTGTCCAACAGTTGTTTTTGTGTGATGTTCCATCTTGGCACTGCTACTTGTCGGGAGACAATGACCAAATGAGCCATCTGAAAAATGTTTTTCGTCTCGCTACACTGAAACAGACTTGACAGCGGTGACATCTTAGAGTCAAGATTAAGTTTAAGCTAAACTTTTCTCTGCTTTTATTGTCTCTATAGCACATTGCCTTATCTTCCCATCTGTAAACACATGGGAGCACACGAGGGCCCCTTTCTCCCTCTGGGGTTAATTTTTAATTGCTTTCAGGAAGACATACAAGTGAACTGCTATTTAAACTGTGATCTCATTTGATAGTCTCTTGAATAGAACAGTCACTAATCCTTTTTTTTTCTTGGCCCGCTGACCCTTTCAATACTTTGAATGTGTAGCACAGCTTCTCGATCATGTCTATATTTTGTACATGGCTGTGGAGGTATCGGAATTATATTGTGATAGTTCTCACACCTCTCCTACTGCTGCCTCTGCCTCTCGTCATCCCCACCTCGGTAAGAATGACTCTTATTTGGGATTGATGCTGTTGATTTATGGACCAGTGAAGTACTCATGGGAGCACTAATGAGATGCAATATAAGATCTGTATCACAACATTAATAAACATTGTTTTAATGAATAGCGCTCAGATAGTTTCAATCAAAAGTGAGCTTTCGTAACTTTTGATTTCTAACTATTGTATAGATATTGAAAGTGGACCTAATGAATTGTCTTATAATAAGGGTGTGAGAGAAGTAATGGCCATTTGGGGCATAATCAGTTTCCCCCCCACCCCCTCTGTAACAATTAAATAACTGCATATGTCCATCCCCTGTAGACTAGCATGAGATTATTCATTACTGACCTTTCTATTGATTGTCTCCTGATGCTATATTCTCAACAGTAGAGATCTTTGTGGTGACTTCATCATATATTTGAGGAGATATTTGTCATATAAAACCTCTCTGTCCTACAATGGTGGTTTCCAACATCATGATGGAAATATTTGAGTTTTAGGTGTGGGAAATGTTGCTTTTTGGGATCACTGTGCTCATTGTACGCAATTAGAATAGACCAATTAGTTTCATATTTGTTTTTTTCCATGTGTCAAGATAAATGTATAATTACCTGGAATAAGAAGTGCAGTCAGACTCAGTGTAATAAATCAATTATCGGAGAGAACACAACATCCATCCATCCATCCATTCATCCATTTTCTACCGCTTATCCGAGGTCAGGTCGCGGGGGCAGTAGCTCTAGCAGGGATGCACAGACTTCCCTCTCCCCAGCCACTTCATCCAGTTCTTCCGGGGGGATCCCGAGGTGTTCCCAGGCCAGCTAAAAGACGAAGTCTCTCCAGTGTGTCCTGGGTTGTCCCCGGGGTCTCCTCCCGGTGGGACGTGCCTGGAACACCTCACCGGGGAGGCATCCGAATCAGATGCCCCAGCCACTTCATCTGGCTCCTCTTGATGTGGAGGAGCAGCGGCTCTACTCTGAGATCCTCCTGGATGACCGAGCTTCTCACCCATGTCTCTAAGGGATAGCCCGGAAACCCTGCGGAGGAAACTCATTTCGGCCGCTTGTATCCGGGCTGTTGTTCTTTCGGTCACGACCCACAGCTCGTGACCATAGGTGAGGGCGGGAACGTAGATCGACCTGTAAATTGAGCGCTTCGCCTTTCGGCTTAGCTCCTTCTTTACCACAACGGACCAATACAAGGTCCGCATCACTGCAGACGCTGCACCGATTCGCCTGTCGATCTTTCGTTCCTTTCTTCGCTCACTCGTGAACAAGACCGCAAGATACTTGAACTCCTCCACTTGGGGCAGAATCTCATCCCTGACCTGGAGAGGACACGCCACCCTTTTCCGACTGAGGACCATGGTCTCAGATTTGGAGGAGCTGATTCTCATCCCAGCCGCTTCACACTCTGCTGCGAACTGCTCCAGTGAGAGTTGGAGATCACGGCTTGATGAAGCCAATATGACCACATCATCTGCAAATAGCAGAGATGCAATACTGAGCCCACCAAACCGGACGCCCTCTACGCCTCGGCTGCGCCTGGAAATTCTGTCCATAAAAGGTATGAACAGAATCGGTGACAAAGGGCAGCCTTGGCGGAGTCCAACCCTCACCAGGAACGAGTCCGACTTACTGCTGGATATGCGGACCAAACTCTTGACTCCGGTCGTACAGGAACCGAACAGCCCGTATCAGGGGGTTCGGTACCCCATACTCCCGAAGCAACCCCCACAGGACTCCCTGAGGGACACGGTCGAACAGCTTCTCCAAGTACACAAAACACATGTAGACTGGGTGGGGCGAACTCCCATGCACCCTCGAGTACGCTGCAGAGGGTGTAGAGCTGGTCCACTGTTCTACGGCCAGGACGAAAACCACACTGCTCCTCCTGGATCTGAGATATGACTTCACGACGGACCCTCCTCTCCAGCACCCCTGAATAGACCTTACCAGGGAGGCTGAGGAGTGTGATCCCCCTGTAGTTGGAACACACCCTCTGGTCCCCCTTCTTAAAAAGGGGGACCACCACCCCAGTCTGCCAATCCAGAGGCATTGTCCCTGATGTCCACGCGATGTTGCAGAGGCGTGTCAACCAGGACAGCCCCACAACATGAGCCTTTAGGAACTGCGGGCGAATCTCATCCACCCCCAGGGCCTTGCCACCGAGGAGCTTTTTAACCACCTCGGTGACCTCAACTCCAGAGATAGGAGAGCCCGCCTCAGAGAACCCAGACTCTGCTTCCTCATGGGAAGGCTTGTCGGTGGAATTGAGGTCTTTGAAGTATTCTCCCCACCTACTCACAACCTCCCAAAGAACAAGGTGTGTAAATTAAATATGAGTGCAGCAAACTGTGCTGTTCTAGACGACAACTGCTTCTAAATGTCAGAACTGTCATATGCCACGGGCCTATTATTTGTCTGCCAAGATACTTTTCACACACTAAATTCTCAAGCAGCATGTCCGTTGTGACGTAAGTGTACCAGCTTTTCTCATGTTGGAAAAAAAAAACAATGGAATTGGAACAGATATCAAAATGGCAAGTTAAATTGATACACATACTGTACATTTTAATGCCTTTAAAGTAGAATGAGTTGAAGGCATAACACTACATGCTGTATATAAATGTTAAGGGCTGACTGAGTTGTCAGAATAATCAAAGCAAATCATAATATTGTGGTCACATTTTATTGCATCTTTATTGCCTTTACGGGCATCCACATCTACTATACTAATCTTGTTCAGGAAGGAGCTTCCATCAGTGACCTTGCACTGTACAATTGTAAAGCCTGATAAATCATTAAAAAAAAAAAAATCATTCTGTTGATAGGCTAACTCGCCATTCATTCAAACACTGTCTGTTGAATGTATCTCATCACTGTTTGACATGAGTTATGTTCACATTGTCCACCCTTTGGGGTTCTCTATGATATTGAAACATTTTCAAGGAAACAGCACATTTTACCAATAGTACGATTCCAACGGTGAGGATGGGATGGATCCCTTAATTCAGTAATTTTCTTTCGAATGTGTTTTATATTTCATACAGAGCAGTGATTACATTGTGCAATTAATGTGTGCTACTTACATCTTTTCTGTGATTTTCATAGTGTGTGTCACGCTGTGTGTTTTGTCTCTTGAATGTACATTATATCATACAGGAGGCAAAATGTGGCTTTGTGATCATACTAATGGCGCTGTACTGGTGTACGGAGTGCATCCCTCTGGCTGCAACGGCCCTGCTCCCTGTCATTCTTTTCCCCATGATGAAGATCATGGAGTCAGATGAGGTATCTGCAGCTGTACAGTATATGACATTTTGTGGGTCTCTACTTGAACTGGAAGTGGCTGAGTAGTCATTTAACCGAAAAAGTTCCCTAACGTGTGGAACACGTGTCATTGTGACCCAGGTGTGCATCCAGTACCTGAAAGACTCCAACATGCTCTTCATTGGTGGGTTGCTGGTGGCCATCGCTGTGGAGCACTGGAACCTACACAAGAGAATTGCCCTCCAGGTCCTGCTTTTTGTTGGTGTCAAACCTTCGCTGTAAGACTTCACATCCTCTATTTGTAGCAGTCCTTGTCCAAAATAACAGCGTCATGTGCCCTTCTAATGTATTAGTTTTAATTGTCTTGTCAGCCTGATGATCGGCTTCATGGGCACCACAGCCTTCTTGTCCATGTGGATTAGTAACACGGCATCCACGGCCATGATGCTGCCCATCGCCAACGCCGTGCTGCAGCAGCTCAGTGACTCGGAAGCCAACGCTGAAGGAAGAGCTCATGATCTCCAGGGTGCCAGGCACGGCATGGAAAACCAGGGCTTTGAGATGAATGATACTAATGAATGCAAGGAGGTTAAACAGAAGGACAGCAGCAGCAACATGGGTGAGTGTGTCACCCCAAGAGAGCTAGTTTGCTAAAGACATTCATTGGTTGTTAATCTTCTCTTTGGATGTATTTCTGCTTTTTCAGATCGAGATAACGTGGAAGTGACAGACAATGATGTTTCAAGTAGGTTTTTATCTTTTTTTTTAAATTTGTTTTTGAGATAACAGGGGTATTGAAAGTGGATGGGGGCTTTGTTGGCAACCATTGACTAATATAGAAAAGTGTGGGTGTTTGTGTGGTTTTTATAAGCATGCAGTTCTTTAAAGGCACAAACTGACATAGATGAAAGATGTGTTGCCATCAAAATATTAATACATCTGCATCTTGTTAGCACCTAATCATTTAGTGCTGAAACTGATAAAATATAAAAGGTACCAAGGCCAAATCCCATCAACGTTCATAGTTGCTCATTTGGTAGCTCATTTGGGAAGGTTGCACTGAAAGTCTCAAATGTCTCCATTCAGAGGGTTGCGCTTGGAGTCCAGAGATGGCGGAACAGCGTAGAAACAAGCGGGAGCAAAAGTACATGAAGCTGACCAAAGGCATGAGTCTGTGTGTGTGTTATGCAGCAAGCATCGGAGGGACAGCTACACTCACTGGAACCACACCCAATGTCATCCTGAAGGGCCAGATTGATAAGTACGTACTTGTATTATACAACACGCACGTTTGTTAAGATCATTCAATTAATCTAGTGTGTGTGGCTTACTTTCCAATTTTGATGCTTGGTATTACTACAAACTGCTCTTCTCTCAGAAGTTGATTGTGTATGTTTGGAGATACTGTTACTGATGTTAAAGAAATATAAAAAATATATAATAAAAAAAGCATTATATTGTTAACACATCACAATATATTGTAGAAATTCCAAGATGCCATGCAAATACAGTATGCACCTGGGGGGTTTTGAGCAGTACAGGAATTATACCGAGAGTGATCTGATTTGACACCACTGTTACATTCCCATCAAGTGTTCGGTTTGCCATGGCCCAATTTACAAGCCCAATTCCAACGAAGTTGGGACGTTGTGTTAAACATAAATAAAAACAGAATACAATGATTTGCAAATCATGTACAACCTATATTTAATTGAATACACTACAAAGACAAGATATTTAGTGTTCAAACTGATAAACGTTGTTTTTAGCAAATAATCATTAAGTTGGGATTTTATGGCTGCAACACATTCCAAAAAAGCTGGGACAGGTGGCAAAAAAGACTGAGAAAGTTGAGGAATGCTCATCAAACACCTGTCTGAAACATCCCACAGGTGAACAGGCTAATTGGGAACAGGTGGGTGCCATGATTGGGTATAAAAGAAGCTTCCCTGAATTGCTCAGTCATTCATAAGCAAAGATGGGGTGAGGTTCACGTGCGTCAGAAATAGTCGAACAGTTTAAGTCGAACAATTGCAAGGAATTTAGGGATTTCATCATCTATGGCCCATAATATCATCAAAAGGTTCAGAGAATCTAGAGAAATCACTGCATGTAAGCGGCAAGGCCGAAAACCAACATTGAATGCCCGTGACCTTCGATCCCTCAGACGGCACTGCATCAAAAACCGAAATCTATGCGTCAAGGATATCACCACATCGACTCAGGGACACTTCAGAAAACCAATGTCAGTAAATACAGTTCGGCGCTACATCCGTAAGTGCAACTTAAAACTCTACTATGCAAATCAAAAGCCATTTATCAACAACACCCAGAAACGCCACCGGCTTCTCTGGGCCCGAGCTCATCTAAGATGATGCAAAGTGGAAAAGTGTTCTGTGGTCTTACGAGTCCACATTTCAAATTGTTTTTGGAAATTGTGGACGTCGTGTCCTCCGGGCCAAAGAGGAAAAGACCCATTCGGACTGTTGTGGACACAAAGTTCAAAAGCCAGCATCTGTGATGGTATGGGGCTGTGTTAGTGCCAATGGCATGGGTAACTTACACATCTGTGAAGGCACCATTAATGCTGAAAGGTACATACAGCTATTGGAGAAACATATGCTGCCATCCAAGCAACGTCTTTTTCATGGACGCCCCTGCTAATTTCAGCAAGACAATGCCAAACCACATTCTCCACGTGTTACAACAGCGTGGCTTTGTAGTAAAAGAGCGCAGGTACTAGACTGGCCTGCCTGCAGTCCAGACCTGTCTCCCATTGAAAATGTGTGGCGCATTATGAAGCGTAAAATACGACAACGGAGACCCCGGACTGTTGAATAGCTGAAGCTGTACATCAAGCAAGAATGGGAAAGAATTCCACCTAAAAAGCTTCAACAATTAGTGTCCTCAGTACCCAAACGTTTATTGAATGTTGTTAAAAGAAAAGGTGATGTAAGATAGAGGTAAACATGACCCCATCCCATCTTTTTTGGAACGTGTTGCAGCCATAATGATTATTTGTTAAAAACAATGAAGTTTATCAGTTTGAACATTAAATATCTCATCTTTGTAGTGTATTCAATTAAATATAGGTTAAACATGATTTACAAATCATTGTATTCTATTTTTATTTATGTTTAACACAACGTCCCACCGTCATTGGAATTGGGGTTGTACAATGCTTAACCACTAATCTGCATTAGCATTTTAATTGCGGGGTGTTTAGGCCAGATACTTACAGCGCTGCTATGTTAACAGTTATTACATTATATTAGCATGACACAAACTTCAGTACCTAAAAATATAATAAACAAAGAGGAACAGTTCACAGAATGTTACGTGCGGATATTGCAACGGGGCCTTAAATTTCAAACTCCCCTGAGGTTGTGCAATTTGGAAACCAATCAAAATTTGAAGGAAAACAATACCTGAAAAGCGCACAAAAAAAAATCATAATTCATAAACCATAATTGTCAGATTTGACAAGATTTAAGCATATCTAGTGAGATTATTAATTATTGATTTAACTCCACAAGTGTGGTTTTTTTATACGGATGATAATGTACTTACATATAATATAAAATATAAGAATTACCATATTGACGGCATGGTGAACGACTGGTTAGCACATCTGACTCACAGTCCTGAGAATCGGGATTAAAATCCCGGCCCCGCGGCTGTGTGGAGTTTGCATGTTCTTCCCGTGCCTGCGTGGGTTTTCTCCGGTACTCCGAATTCCTCCCACTTCCTAAAAACATGCAGTGGTAGGTTGATTGAAGACTCTAAATTTCCCAGAGGTGTGTCTGTGAATGCGAATGGTTGTTTCTTTATATGTGTCCTGCGATTGGCTGGTGACGAGTTCAGGGTGTACCCCGCCTCTCGCCCGAAGACAGCTGGGATAGGCTCCAGCACGCCCGCAACCCTAGTGAGGATAAGCGGTACAGAAAAAGGATGCATGGATATATCATATTTTATATTTGTATATAAGTTTTAATTTAATACACAGCCCATTTTTTGTTTTATAAAGGTTTTGTGATGTGACACTAAATCAGCAACGGATTAATAAAATTTACATTTCCTCTGGGAATTTTTGTTTTTACATGTGAAAATCTGACCTTAGATGTTTAATTGTAAGTTTTGTGCGATGTCTATTCCGATTTCACTGTTGTCACTTGACCAGCTATGGGACAGCAGTGTAGCGCAATTCTACCGCTACTGTACCATAGTGTACCACTACAGTTCGTACCCCCAAGTATGTTTGCTGGAAAATGTTATGGTATGCAGCAATGATTTTGGCACGCTTTAGGAGATTTGACTATCAAAACCAAAAAATACCTACCATAGATGTGTTCGTACTCTTTTGTTGAAATCTGTTATTAAGTGCTTTGAAGCAATACTATTACAGTATTTCATTGCCAGTATTGACACAATTTTACAGCTTCACTCTTGCCTTTTTTCCCCCCCTCTAAAATGTTATTTCCTCCCTTCACCCACAGACTTTTTCCGGAAAATGGTGGCGTCATCAATTTTGCAAACTGGTTTGGCTTTGCATTCCCCAACATGATTCTCATGCTGGCCTTAGCTTGGTTGTGGTTACAGTTTATGTTTCTGGGCCTCAAGTAAGTCAGAGTTTTTAGACTTTGAACAGCTAACCACACTACGATTAGACAAAGTATTTTATTGGGCTTTTCCAGTTTCAAAAAGTCCTTTGGATGGGGTGCAGAGAGCGCAGGTGACAAGGAGGCCTACCAGGTAATCAAAGAGGAGTACAAAAGGTTGGGCAAGATGAGCTTCGCTGAGGCCAGTGTGCTGGTTATCTTCACGCTGCTGGTTCTTCTGTGGTTTACCAGGGAGCCTGGCTTCATACCAGGCTGGGCCACTGTTCTCTTCAACCAAAAAAAAGCGTGAGTACGACAAGGACTATTGATCAGTGTCAAAAATAATTTAGGTGTACAGTTGAAATCAATTTCTGTCCCTTTGGCCTTATTATTAGACTCCCAAGGTTTTCAATCTTTTTTTCCACCTGTAGAATTACAATGATGTCCTCAATTATTAAGTGTTGTTAAGTTGAGCAACAGGACACATGGAAGCTGTTTTAATCCAAAATGGCAGTCTAATGCAGTGTTAGATGGCAACCTGGCTAATCAAACATCCTGTCTTTTTGTTTTGTCCACATTATTTTACACTGTTTTATACACTTTTTTTCCCCATGTGTTTACTCATCAGTTACGTCACAGATGGGACCGTGGCTATTTTAATGTCAGCACTGTTCTTCTGCATCCCCTCCAAATTTCCCAAATGTGGCAGGACATCTGAGGACGGTAGGCAAGCTGTTGACCCGTTATCTACCATGTGCAAGTACGTTAACAATCTTAGTAGTTCATAGTTTTGCTGATCTTTTTATTTATGCTCACGTCAACCAGTTAGACAGTAAAAATAAAGAGCTATAGTTGCCTCTGCGCAGTTGGCTCTGCATCTAGTGAAGTACATTTCCAGCGGGCTTGTCAGGAGAGGTTTTACAATCACATGTAGCCTCTCTTCCTTTGAACGATAACATATCAAGATACTGTCAGTAACTTTTAGGGCTTGTTAAAAGCCATTTAGCTGATTCTGTGTTTTCATATAACCGTTATCAGATCTCCTTCCTCATTTGTAGCCTGATATCTGCAAGGTCAATTTTGGACAACCACATGTTGCACCTTCACACAAAATTGCTTATGTGTGAATGAATAATTTTCTCTCTTTTGCCAATTCAAACGTTGTGTATTTGCTGCCTCGCAATGAGTTTGGCTTCTGTCTACAGAAAGATGACTTTGAGGTGCCACTGTATATTTTGTGGAGAATGTCCATGAATCCATACATTTTCAACATGTTCTTGTCTTTTACTAGTTTATTACATTTTTTGTTCTCTTCAAGGTGTCTTTTTATGATCTTTGCAAATTTAGTGTAAGCTTTTACCATGGCCATGGCTGACCATATCGAAACCATTTGTTAAAATCATTTCTTATCTTCAAACAGGGGGCCCTGCTGAAGCTGCGCCTCCTCTTCTTACTTGGGAAATTGTCCATGAAAAGATGCCTTGGAACATCCTTTTACTCCTGGGAGGAGGATTTGCTTTAGCCCACGGTAGTGAGGTAAGCTCACACCACATTTTCCCAATTGAATTCTTTCCACAGACATTTGGACAGAGTTGTTTGGTTAAGGTGTCTGGGCTGTCCACGTGGTTAGGGGAAACTCTCATACCACTGCAGAGCATCCCTCCCTTTGCTATCTCCATCCTGCTGTGTCTGATGGTGGCCATGTTCACGGAATGTTCCAGCAACACTGCTACCACCACCCTGTTTCTACCGATACTCGGTGCCATGGTGAGAGCCAACACTATATACTTTGACTCCCCCAATCCCCCAATCCCCAATCCCCACCATCTTATTTCTCTCCAGGACTTAACATTGAAGACCTTTATTGTTGTGCTTTTTAATGTATTAATGTATAATAATGTATATTTTTTCATGTATTGGTCCTTAATCTACAGCCATACCGAGAATTATCTTGTGACATTAAAACAAAGTGATCATGTTCGGACAACAAAGTAATCACATAAGACGAACAATTTCATCTCATTGTTTTGAGAATAAAGTTGTAATAATACGAGAATAAAGTATTAACTGACTTAACAAGATAGCTGTAACTCATAACTGTAAGAACATGAATCATTATTTTTATAAGATGAAATGTTAATGTTGTGATGTTGGTAAAATAAAGTCAGAAAGTTAAGATAATAAAGTCATAACGTTATGAGGATAAATTCATAATGTTTTTGGAATGAAGTTGTCATGTTACAACAAAGTCATAGTCTTACAAGATAAAATTTAATGAGATATTTTATGTGTAATAAAAGTTTTGCCTTGGCTGCAAAGAGGTTCAAATCATCGCAGTCTGAGGTCTCACATCAAACTGTTTTCCATTGGCTTCCCTAGGCCACCGCCATTAAGCTCCACCCGCTGTACGTAATGTTTCCCTGCACCATCGCTGCGTCTCTGGCTTTCATGCTGCCTGTGGCCACGCCCCCCAACGCCATCGCCTTCTCCTACGGCAACCTTAAAGTCATGGACATGGTGAGTGATGGCCTTACACAACATACAGTAAAGTCTCAGTGTGTGGTGCTGGTGTGCTTTGGGTATAGAGAGATGTGGAATCCAATTTGGGATAAAAGCAGCTTATATTAATCCTTTGTCTGATCATATCATATTATTTATTTGTAAAAACAAAACATCCAACTATTACTGTGGAAACTGAGCTAACAGATATATTCACTCTAAAAGCAAAATCAGTGCGCAGTATACATCCGCCACAACTTTAGGTACGCCTACGCAATCTGAATGAGATGCAATACAAGAAGTTTTTGATATAATATTGTTTGTGTTTTCAGGCCAAAGCTGGGTTTATCCTGAACTTCATTGGAGTCCTGACCATCAATATTGGCATTAACACGTGGGGGGTGGCCATGTTCGATCTGAACTCCTTCCCCAGTTGGGCAAATGTTACTAAAAATCCTTGAATTCAATTTCAGGGGAAAACTGCACCATCAAATAGCGCTTTTTTCTTTGGATCATCAAATTCTGCTCAATTGAGCTTATTGAACATTTAGGCCATTCACGGCCAAATGGACATGCTGCTGCAAACACTGGGACTAATTTTTTAAAATATTTTCAAATAAATGAGCACAATACAGTGGAGCAAATCTCTAGTTAGTCAGGCCGATTGGAACTTGATGTTCCTGAAGTCACACACTATATAAAATTATAGTATTTTATCCACAACCACGCACAACCTTGCCGTGATACATTTTTGGGCCACTGCACAATCCAAGAGCATCCAATGCAAGAGCTTTATCAAAAAAATCTACCTTTACAAAAATAATAATGCTCAGTTTTGATGACACTGTCAGAGAGATATTAAAATTAGCAGTATGCTTAATATTATGGCTGTAGAACTGTAGCAGCTGTTGCTAATAGTTTGTCTTATTTTGTTAGATTACACCAGGGTCAACTTTTCAAAACCGTTCCAAATATGATGCACTGTACCTCTACAACATGCCCACAATAAAGATTATGATGTTAACAGCTCTTTTAAAACTATCAATCAAAACTGAGCAATTGTTATTTCTGTAGAGGCAAAATATTTAAATGATTGGATCTTATTAGAGGTGTACCTAATAGTGTTCAAACAGTGTACATACATGATTTCTCACTCTACGGTTTTCCTAATGTGCACATTCAATTGTACACACTAGAAAGGTCCAAATTTTTTGGGTTTTCTTTTTTCATTCAGCTGGATATTTTAATATTCTCCTAGGAAGCAAGTTAAGTGTTATTGTTTGGCATACTGAGGTTACATGTGAGCTTATATGTTTCATATGAATTGGGCCCTGACCTTGACCATATGGAATAATACAAACGAAATGTGATTTTTGAAAGTGTTGTCGTTACTTTAAACTTGATTGTAAAAAATTTTTGTGTGTGTGCAAGTGAGTATTGTTGAGCTTCCAAGACAATAAAAATGTATAAGAGAAGGACTTACAGGTTAAAATCTACTGAGCTCCAATCATCTGGATGAGGAGGACGGGGTCTTGAACGAGGGCAGAAGGCAAATCCCTTCAAAGCGGTCAATATGGGAGTAAAGCAAACTGATTGAAGGGGAATTCGGGTATGGAAAACTGATTAGAATCATTTCATTGAGCTCTTTGGCAATGAGCCACATGGCTGCCAAATGCAGGAGGGATGTTCAAAATGGTTATTTTGCCTAAGTTTGCGCTCATTCGTCTTCTGGTGAACCCTGACGGACATCATTCGACATCAATGAAGTGGCGATGGACGTTTGTTACGAGAGGTAAGACAACTTGTCATTTTGCGCTTTGCCCCAACACATTGTGAATGTTTTTATCAGCTTGTGTGATTTGATCTGTTGCCTCATTCATCATTCTAGCTGGCATAGGGGGACTTATTTACTATACAGTATTTAGTCATTTTGAACCCTTTTGCCCCAATATTGACATGGCAGTTGTGAGAATGACATTTGAGGAGACAGCTATGTGTTTTAATCCTTATGGGCATATACAGTATACCCTTGAGGAAAGAAAAGTAATTGCTAAATTCATATCAATGCTCCCTGAACCAAAATGTCAACTATTCACTTTAGCCTTGGGGTCTGTGAATAGTTTCAAAATACTCCCATAAATATTGATGATAACATAAAATATGGAGTTTAATTGCTAGATCTACCTTTAGTCCTCCGGGTTACAACATTACAAGTCATTATAAACTAATGCAAATAAAGAATTGAACAAATGACAAACATGCTCATTCATGCCCTTTCATCAAGGGGACACCCACCGGCAGCAACACCTGCACGCCTGAATAAGAGCCAATACGGGAGATCGTGAGAGTTGTTCTGGTCGAGAGGGATTCATTTAACAATATATTTGTTGTTGTCATTGCATTTTGCAGTGGTGTAGAACTGTACTGCTCTAAATCATATTGAAAGCTGTTCATAATTCATTTAACAATATATTTGTTGTTGTCATTGCATTTTGCAGTGGTGTAGAACTGTACTGCTCTAAATCATATTGAAAGCTGTTCATAATGATTTGGTTTTATTATTTAAGTGGTAAAATATGAGAGAAACACCTCGGTATGATGCAGAGCAGTTCTACAACTTACATCACTGCAAACTACAACCACAAAAATAAACATTGTCTCGAACAATGACTGAGCAGTACGTGTATAGAGTGTCTTACAAAAGCATTCATATCCCTTGGAAGTATTTCAGATTTTGTGGTGTTGTAATTCTAAATGTAAATGTCTAAATGTATATATATATCCCAGAATTTTATGACTGAAAAGTGCCGTGTGGAAAAGACTCTCATGAATCATTTACCTTGTAGGACCAGCTTTTGCTGCAATTTCATTTTTCAGATTTGTGTGTGCAATTTTCCCATCGTTATGATTTACGACTTAAACTAACCTAAAAAAAAAGACTAACAAAAAACAAACATACGCAAATGAAATTATATTTGGCAAACAGTGCAGAGGAATGATGTCCAATATCTGTGAAAACAATAAGACGCAGTCACATTCCTATATTACGCCCTATAAAGAACTTTGGCAGAAAAGAGCCCCCGGCAGAAGGCTTCCCTCTCTAACAAGTTTATTCAGCTTGTAATAAATCCTCTGTCACTGCCTCGCCCTCTCACTGAAGACATATGTTCAAAGTTGACTGTTTGTGTGGCGCATTAGGAGTGCGGTGGAACATCCAAATTCTAACAGAGCATCGGCGGAATTTACGGGGGGGGGGGGGGGGACTGTCCCTCCCCACTTTTTCAGAGGGCGGTTTTTGACAGTCCAGCACCCATTACTGAGAATAAACTCTCCTTCAATGTTATTTTAGATCCATTAAAAAAAAATTATCATTGGTGATTATATTTATCTGTTTTCCAACTCTGTCGAAATCTCTAGAATTTAATTTTGACGAGGGAGTTTACAGTACGCAGCGTTCTACCTCACCTTGTCTACCTTGATCAGATTGGTAATAAATGACAGCGATACGAGTCTGATTCATGGTGCAATAAGAAAAAAAAAAAAAAAGTTAAGACGCACTAAACGCTGCAGAAATAGACATACATTCACATGATTACAACTATTTACGGAATCAGTTGTTTAACTTTAATAAAACAGCATTTTAAAATTACAACGCTGCTATGGGTTCGAGGTAAATCGTTGATAGGGAGCTGCCATGTTTTAACAATGACGTGAATCATGACAAGGACAATGACGGTTTACAGCACCATTGCGTCATAGTACTTGGCTGGCCCAATCACGTCCCTTTGACGTTTTAACCACAAATTCAGATTGGCTTTTCCCCCCGCCCGCCAAATGCAGTGTACAATGATGATATTCTGTGAAATAACTGGTTATGACCTCTTTGTATTTAAAAGCCTCTAGCCCAGTGCTTTTCAAACATTTTACCCCAATACCGCCTCAAAAAGAAGTACGTAAGTTAGTTCTAAGTACCACCATATTGACCAACATTAAAATACAGTAGCATTGTCGGCCCAAGTGTTCATCAAAAATGAGGCGCAGGTTTTATTCCTAAAAATTTAATTTAATATTATGCACAGTTGGAACATTAACACAGTGCTTAAATAGAGAGGGAAAAAAACGTGTACTTACTGGTTCAAATCAAATGTATTGCACATAAAGTTGAATAAAATTGTACCTAAATAAATGTTTGAAAAAAACCTTCCTAAATGATTAAATACAAATGTATTCTACTTAAAAGTTAAATACAACTGAATTGTACTTAACAAAAGTACTAAACTGTATTTAAAAAAACTAAATATTTAAAAAGTTGAAACTGCGGTAACATGCAGTTTGAACCTTTAATTTGGATATGGAGCCCGCACAATACCACCCTTTGAGAACCACTGCTGTATGCTGTTTTTAAAATTTTATTTATTTATTTATTTAAAAAAAACAAAAACATACTCTTTGTCCATGTGCCTCTTATAGTGCACTAATTATTGCATTTAAAATTGTGGACATCCTCATACTGTAGGTCACGGGCGTTGACATCTCTGACCTCGGCCATTTTCCGTCCTCTGATTTGTTGGTCAGAGCAAAACTTGTTACAGGCAACTTTGACTGGCAAAACACGTCTCCAGCAATCTCCACACATGAATACATTTAATAATCAGCATCCCAAGGCTTTATTTAATTCAATTTTGTATGTCTTGTCATCTTATTAAATACAAATGGATTCTGACATGCGCCAGATGATGTACAGTTGTGCGCTGTCATATTGCATTTGTATAGTATACACGGTTTCTATAATTGCGAGAGTGATGGTATTAAGATGTCGATTAAGCCCCTACTGAAGGCCCAGGTACCAAATGCACGTTTGTCCAATAATATGGCTAGTGACAATACGTTGACGTAAATAAAACTTTAAAGTATTTAATCCTAATGCAATGAGATTCACGTAACTGTCAGCTGGTTTAGATGCCAGCTCCTTGCGGCCTTGAGCAAGGTAAGTGGTGTGGATAGTGGGCAGATGGGTGATTAGACTCAACACACAGGCAAACATGACAATCTCCTTCTGCATATTTTCCACCATGTCACATTCTTGACCTTTCATTATACAGCAGTTAACCTTTCATGCTTGTATGACAGTTGTGTGGAATGTTAAAAGTGTAATTTTGTCTATTCACCTGCCTTTCCACTTCCTTAAACTTGACACCTCCTTCACCTGTCATGCAACAGTGAGTAGTTTGTAGTTAAGGTTTGATTATGGAGTGGTTAACTTATTTAGAAACATCTAATTAAAACATTGCCTTTATGGTTAACAAGGGTTTTATGATGCCAATTTGAAAAAGTTTCAAATTGGCTTGTGTTCGACCTGTGAGGTGCCATTGTCTGAAGTGTCAAGCAAAAAGGAACATATTACAAGATGTGCAGCAACTGACTGTTGAATGTAGGGTTCATTCATTAACTGGCTGGTTTTCCTACATTTGTTTTGTTGTCATTTGTGCGGGAATTGTGAAAGCAGGGCACAGCGCCTGGTGCTCTTTGCCACTGGCTGTGTGTAATCTCATGTTCAGTGTATCTTATGTCCCAGTCACACAATGATAGAAGGAGGATGAGATGGCTGCCAACGTGTGCACGAATACATCCATCAAAACCTGTTGCAGCAGGTTGTCTTCTTGCTTATTCTCTATCTCATTCCAGTCTTTAGTTGGACCAGTGCCACGCACACACACACACACACACACACACACTGTGACGATGATATTAGGTGCAGTCAAATCCAAAACTGGCCCATCAACAGTTTGAATGCACATTTTGACAATTTGCGCACTGAAGAGCACATCTATCAGAAATGGATCCACGATGTGTCCGGGTCTAAGAGGGATTTCGAAGAGGTAAAGCCACAAAGACGACATTATCACTGATTTTAACTTGACGGTGAGTCTCCAGTCTTAATTGTCCTCCTGCAATCTTTTTAGCACATTCAGGATTATGTCAAAATTGTTTGTCAACTTCTGTACTGCACTTCGCTCATTGAAACACTTTCTTTTTTTTTTTTTACACATTTTGTTCTAAACAAATAACAATAATAACACACTTTATTCCAACTAAATGTTTTAATTGTACTTGTACTTAATCATTGGATCGATCAATAGACATGTCTTTCATTATAATTTAATGAATAATGACATTTTCACTACCTTTATTTCATTGGGATGAATCTCATGGTTCCGCTGTCCTAAAGTGAGACTCATAGCGTCCAAGATGAAGTTACCAAATATGGTTCCTTGCCATATACAGTAAAGCGCTTCAGCAGTGGCCTTCTTATATTAAAGTGACTAAATAAGAGACACCATTTAGTCTCGATTGTCTCACTTCGCTTGAAGCACACACAAAAAATTAATACATTTATTTAAAAAAATATATTTTTTTAAATGTACTTGAATGGGTGCCTATAAAGGGCCAAGAAGATATCATATAATTTTCTGATGAATGTGGAAATTAAATTTACAAACTTTTATGAGGGATTTTTCCTTAGTTACAATAGCAAATACAACTTTCGCTCTGCCCCCAATCATAATGTAGTATGTTAGGAAACGAGGGGGGCGGTAAACAATGGCTCGCTCCAAACCAAAGTATTTTCAACCAGGGTGATACTAGTGGATGTTAAGTGAACTGTAATATAAGAACTTTTGTGTGTTTTGACCTGAGAATATCAAAGACTTTAAGACTTAAATTTAATTGACTTGAATTATTTGAGTCCAAATGTATTGTGCCGTCCAATCTATAGTTATTGGAAGATGTCTTTTAAAGCAAAGCTAATTTATTTGTATAGCACATTTTATACACAAGGTAACTCAATGTGCTTTACATGATTAAAAACATTTAAAAAAAACAAAAAAAAACAGCTTATAAACATTTAATGTTCCACCAATTCTCACAGTCATACTCCAACACCTTTTAGAAAGTTTTCCCTAGAGTGAAAGCTGCTGTAGCTGCAAAATGGCGATGAACTTTCATTTTCAACTATAGAGGTCTTCTCCATCCATCCATCCATCCATCCATCCATCCGTGTTAGTTTAAAACATTTTAATCATGTGCAACTAGTGTACATGTTCGAATCAAGTGATTTCAAATCACTTTATTTTTCATTGCATACAATCATGGTGAGAACATGCAAACTCCACACAGAGGAAGGCCAGAGGCGAGATTCAAACCCTCAACCTCAGAACTGTAAGGCAAAGGTGCGACCCACTTGTTTCCAAAATGCTATAAATCTATTTAGCCTATTCTAAGATTGTCCCCCCCATCCCCCCCATATCAGCAAATTTGAACCATTCATTGGCTCAGTCTGAACATGTTCAACAAAACTCAGTAGAGTCTGTACACAATGAATGGACAAGATTGATCTTCTTCAAAAATGGCTTTTATCTCATCCAGGGAAAACAGCACTTAATTCTTCCATTATACCTCGTGTAACTGACCTGTCTATACAATGCATATTTGATATTTCAGTTTGATCCATCCAACTGTGTTGATTATGATGATACAGTCTCAAGACTGTATGTGGTGGCTGTCAAAAACATGTTTATCTTATTTGATACATTGCAAGGAATGTCTCAATTTGTAGTTTTCAACAAGGAATTATAATATGTATATAAAAATATGAATAATATGTAATACATTTCAATCGAAAACTGTATGGTTTCAGTTTTTCTTTTCAGGCTGTAAGGCATCTCTTGAACTCTGATGCCTAAGTGCATGCCTTCAGGCTGATTCAGTCTCTCAAGCAGAGGAGTGTTTGTTGCTAGTTGGCAACACAAAATGCAATCTCTCCACTTCCACCTTCACCCTTTTGCATCCTTTCATGTGGACAAAGCACTTGGATTGCTGTTCCTCTGTTTTCACTTGTTTGCCTCAGTGAGATTTGGCGTTGCGTGACCAAAAAGCCACGATTTGTTGGCACTTTTAATGGGCTTTCTTTATGCAAAATAGATTAGGTTACCTTGACTGGCCACATGTCTCCATTCTCTGATGGGATCAGATAACACATCTGTTAGGAGGAGGCAGGGTACACCCTGAACTGGTTCCCAGCCAATCGCAGGGCACATACAAACAAACAACCATTCGCACCCACATTCACACCCACGGGCAATTTAGAGTTGTCAATTAACCTACCATGCATGTTTTTGGGATGTGGGAGGAAACCGGAGTGCCCGGAGAAAACCCACGCAGGCACGAGGAGAACCGTGCAAACTCCACACAGGCGGGGCCGGGGAGTGAACCCCGGTCCTCAGAACCGTGAGGCAGACGCTCTAACCAGTCGTCCACCGTGCTGCCCATTTTTACATTAAAACAAAAAATTTACATAAAATGTTCCTTTTTAATGTGTCTCCAGAAGCACGGCTTGGTGCAGAATGTCGGACTGTCCAACGTTTTCACCCAGTAAGGACGAGTCTCAACCCTTAACCACCCGGGCCAAGCCTCACACTTCACACGAGACCCTTGGGACCTCCTGCCAGCAAGTGGCAGAATCACAGGTAATGAGGATAAAGAGGAAGATACAAGTAGTTGTCGTTGAATTGACTAAATTTAGTTCTCAACATTAAACATGACTTATTTTAGCCATGACAACCTATTTTGACTCATCGCCACTTATAATTGCAAAACACCTTATATTTTGCCCCCTTAGGGCAATCGTACTTGTGTCTGGCCAACCAAACTAATGTGCATGCAATAAACAAATAATCAGTATCATATTTGTTGGTTACATTGTGTAGCTATATCTTGTTGCAATTTTCAGATTTCAGATTAAGTAAACTTGATCAAATGTATACTACATTAGATCAAGATTTTAATTAAATACATATTTCACAAATATAGTGTACGTCCACTTTCACTTTGTTCTTTAAATGAGATATTAACTTCAATAGGTGTTTAGAAAACATATTTAAACTGTTGTATTGGTGCTCAGGCAATTTACATTACATCCATACACCACAATAAGGCAGTTAGACACACGTGCATGCACACACATGTTTATGCAATTTACAAAGGTTTAATGATATGAACGCTGAGGGAGTCAAGCATCCACATTAAAAGGGGAACTAAAATCCAACGTCAAAACTGTTATATTTTAAATGTGGATAATCTTCTTCATAAGATTGTATTTACTTAAGTGTGTGAAGTATATATAGGGAAAAAAAATACATTTAAAACATCGCACTAACTCACTTATGGGAGCTGCCATCATTAGGTCTTTTTACTCGCGCGAGACTGCAAATTTGTGAGAATGTGTCGTTGGTGTGTTCACCAATTCGAAAATATCCAGCAATGAAAAGCTACGTGTTCGATTTCATGACATGTACAAAGTTGCATAATAAACCATGATCATAAACGTCATCAACTATGTACTTGGAGAGTTGTGACCCAATCTGTATTTCTTTTTGTGGGTCTCTTTCACAGTCAAATTGATATACAATCTTTTTAGTCTTTGGTACACTTCCTCTGACGACCGCTGCATGTTTTCCAATGATTCAATCCATTACTCTTGAAATCTGTCAGTTGTCACAATTCAATAGCAGCTGGCAAGGCACAAGTTCAACTGCGCTTATGAGGTCACTTCTGGTCTGCCTCTGATGACGATTTTGCCGAATATGGCGGCCCCCATAGGTCGATGAATTATTTCGTTTAATATTTATTCCATGAACTTAATATTATTCATAGTACCATGTTTTGACAAGTGCTACTGCTAACACATACAATTTAGCTTTAAAAATTTTTGGGTTTAGTTCCCCTCTTTCTGCTTCTCTAAATATAGATTTTATTATAGATGTAATGTCATTGTTTTTATCCTTTTGTGGAGTATAAGTCAACTTTGACTTTTTGGTGTCGGGCTCAGAACGGGAGAAGTAATGAAGTCATGGCAACATTGAAGGAAATAGCACTGATCAAGCATCCAATCAGATTGCTCTGATCTTAGCCATCTTGCCCCTCACAAAGTTGGAAATGACAACATTAAAAATCATAGCCATGCAATTTGAAGACAGCAATTCTAAGCAATTTCTGACTTTTGGTGTGCATGTTCTATTTTTGATTAACATGTTTCTCCACAGAAAACTGATGGCGGTGATGTCTGCTTCACCCATCAAGCCAGACCCAACCTCACGTCAAGGCATGCGCATGTGAGTAGAAGGCACAGCGCGGATGGGACTGGACGACAAGGCCCAGTCGACACGTCTCGTTTCCACCCGTACCTGCGACAGCTCAGTGAGGGTGCGGTGACAAATGCAGTTTGTCTCCAGCGCGGCTCGTCTCCTTTCAGCAGCCTGCAGGAGGTCTGCAACCCTCAAATGTGCTGCCTGACATTCGGCTCAAGCAGCGAGTCGCAAACACTATGGGAACAATATGACTACAATGATCAGGTGAATAGAACTGCCACATTTTGTATAATAGTTTATTTGCCGTTTATTGGGGCTGTTTAGATCAGTATATTCCTTAGACATAGACAAAATTGTTGGTTGTTCCACAATAGCTGTGATTGGCTGGGGGCCAAGTGCCAAGTCAGCTGGAATAGGCTCCAGCTCACTCGTGACCCTAATGAGTACAAGCGGTTTTGAAAATGGATGAACACCCCATAACAGCCATTGAAATAACTTGAAACTGACAAGATTAAAATTCGCCAAAATTGATGCTTATTGATGAGCCACTAAGCCTCTAGGACTATGTCCATGCGAAAGATGAGACATAACCGGAGGGTTTTGGCAAGTCACACCAGCTCTATGCTTACAAACATAAAACTGACGCATACAAGGAAACATGGAGGAGGCTCGGTTATGTCCTGGGGCTGCCTCCAATACAGGGTTTCTTGTCTCTGTGCAAGATACGTTGAACTTTCAAGCCTGTCAAGACATTGGAGTGAAATGTGCTTCCCAGTGTCAGAAAGCCGCAGGTCATTAGGCCTCCAACAGGATAAAGACTAAAAAAAAAAACAACACACCACTAAAAATACCCTGTGTTTAAGAACAAAGCATTGGACTAAAGTTGAATGACTTGGTTTATGAACAAAACAACATTTTAAAAAGACAAACTACCTTGGTTTAACGCACAATTTTTTATTTGCGAGCAGTCTTGAAATGGACAAGCGGAAGGAAGAGTACTGTATCTTTGTTATTTTGCCCTTAATTGGCCCTCAGAATGGCTCTTAAGTGAAGGAAAGCTGCTAGTGATAGCGTAGCTTTATAAGTTGCCTATTGAAAAAAAAAAAAAAAAAAAAAAAAAAAAAAAAACCATGAAGATGGTGTTCGTGTTTGCAGTTGTATAGCGCTTTTCTCCACACCCAAAGATGGCTAACATAGATGTGGACAAACAAAAGGCAAGTAAAAAAACAAACAAAAAAAAACACTTGACCCTTGGTGGATGCAGCTGGGGTTGGGAAAAAAGTCGTCCACATCCATGATTTTCTCTCCACTAGATAGCGACTGTTAGCTAGCAGGCTCAAGAAGGAAGCAACCATCCCAGCATGCGAGTGTTACCCGCACCGCCAGAGGTGAAGGTCTGTCCTTAAATCCCCTTCCTTTTCCTGCATTTTAACGTGCCGTCTTTTCTCTGTGTGCGAACACAGCTTTATTTACGTTGACCGTTGATATTCGTTAGCCCACAATGCGCAACATTGCATTGATGTTGCACAGTGACTTGCTAGCCAACACGCCGTGTTTTATTTCTTCATGATAAAGTGTATTTTCACTTATTTCTATATTATAGAGTATTTCTTTTTAACCATACACAGATAAAAATAAGGTCAATATTACTTCTTTGTGGTACTGGAATGAATGAATTATTAAATGAATGTCAATTCATTTCTATGGGAAACATGACCTCAGTTTGGAAATATTTCGGTTCGCAAATGGGAGTCACAGAATGGTACCGGTATTTTGGTTATTTAGACCTTCATAGAGTGACATACAACATGGACTTAGTATAAAAGTGTCAATTTCATTTCAAAATCACCTTGGTTTTGTCATATGAGTGTCCAGAAAAGTCCCCTCTGACAGCTACTTCTGTTTGACCCAGTTTTGTATCCACTTTGTCCATATATATGTCCCTTTTAAATTCATAACCAGCAGTTCGACTGAATTCGGATCCCATAAATCTAAAGCCCATAGAATATCTATGAAAGGAGCTGAATTTATAAAAAAAGAAGCAATGCCGGAGTTTCGTTTGTTAATTTGAATTCATTTTAGTCAGTCAGTTTGAAGTTATTTTAGTGACACTGGTGTTTTTTTCCCCGTCTTTAAGGGTATTGCCATTTGTGTCCACATTTGTATCCTGCATATGCAGCAGGAGAATGGATAGCATTGTGTTGTATTTGTTGCAACATTGTGGTTTGATGATCTCTGCAGTGTTCCTACTCCAACCTACCGGCTGTGTCAGATGAGACTTTTTGTTCCCATTCTCAACATTATCTATGCTCCACATCAGCCAGCCCTCCACAAGAGGTACAGTAAGTGCAATGATTAACAGCATAAACAATCGCTGTAAATGTGTTGCAAGGTAATGTGATTGAAGATATGAGATGATCATATTGATCCTGGATGTTCTCCGCAGGTCACAACAAGGCCGTACACTACTGAGGAGCATTCCAACGAGCCAAATTATTATTTTCAGAGTCTCTCCTCTCAAATTAATCAGAGGAACAACTCACAGCCGCTCTTCCCCAAGCCCATTTACTCATACAGGTGACAGTTGCTTTTCCTCCATCCATCCATGTTCTTCACCGCTTATCTTCACTAGGGTCGTGGGCTGCTGGCGCCTATCCCAGCTATCTTCGGGCGAGAGGCGGGGTACACCCTGATTTGGGCGAGAGGCGGGGTACACCCTGATTTGAACCCCGGTCTCCAGAACTGTGAGGCAGATGCTTTTCATTACCTCACATATTTAATAATATAATCCTAGTCACGGCCATTTTGACTAATTAGTTACATAACTTCTACAAATTAGTTAGTAGCTAATTAGTTACATAACTTCTACACACCTTTTAAATGACTTCAATATCACCAAAATAACTGCTAGATTAACTTGAATAGACTGGCGGCCGTTAATGAGATAACAATGCCAGTACAGCAGATTACAAAATGATAATATTATTCAAAGGCCTCACTTCGCATTGAACGTTTGTAATTTTTTTACAATATCAACAACTATTTTGGTTTTATATTAGAAGGAACAAAAAATGTAAGTCTTTGATAGGCTGTAACATGGCCTTCTTTCAGAAGATTTTTTAAATTATTTTGGCTAAATCTTAATTGAATCCATTCAACTGAATAAAAGAAAACAATAACAAAGCTAACATGAACTTGCTAAGCGAGTCACAGCAACCTCAATCAGCGGTGCTGCTGCTGACCACACTCACCATTTCTCTGGACGGTTGACCCCAAGTATTTATAGTCATCCGCCCTTGCTATCTCATCTCCCTGTAGCCTCACTCTTCCCCCACCACCCCTCTCATTCATGCACATTGTCAAATTCCGCTTATCCGCAGGACTAATCGGGAGAAATGTCCTGACCGACTCTCCATTTAAAGGGTCAATAGCCCCCGTTGTATAGCGGGAGCATTTTTAAGCCGGTGTCGAGATGAATTCGCCTAGGTGTGCTAACTGCCTTTAGTTTTACGGAGCCAATCCGGTCTGCTCTCACTTATCATCCCTTGATGAGTAACCGTACCGAATAAAAGGACAATAATGTGAACGCTCCATTTTTACAGCAGCTCCATCTCTATGAATCGTTTGCACTTATCATTGACCTAGTAAATTTAACAATCCTTGTTAGGACCGTACGGATTTGTTTTTGTATTAAGCCGAAGGGATGTCGATGTGTTACCTTTGGGATTGTATTACGACCCAGTGATATCAGAATCGTCGACGTTCATTCACTTATAAGAGGTTGAGTGTTATATATGTGACAACTCATATTATAAGAATGACAAAAATAGAAAATAATTAAATCAAGGTTTTTAATATAGTGATTATTAAAAGATATCATAAGAATAATATGACAGCAAGGGTATGTAATATAGTAAATAATGATGATAATAACAAAAATAAAAAGAAATTGAAATAGTTAAAAATATAAAATCATAAAACAAGTATAACCTTTTGAGTGAGCTTTAAGGGGTGATCAAGTCCTTCCGAGCCTTAAGTCTAATTTAATAATAAGGTATTTTGGAAAATAAGAATCTCTGAACAGCTGATTAGCCCTTCTCCCTATTCACGCAATGTCGATCCTTGTAATTACCTTATTATAATATTATTTTAGTCTTACCCAATTAAGGAGGAAAATCCCAAAAATAGAAAAGCCATCCAAGTAGCCTAATTAATTCCTCCTGTCAGCATGTCCCCGTCATTGCGAGAGAGAAGAGCGTGTGTCTCCTTATCCTTTGATGGATAGAGAGCCCCGTGTGCTCGCGTGTGAGTGACTTTTTTTTTTTCTGACTTTCTTTTTCTGACTTTCTCTGTACTTTTCCATTAACATCCTCAAGGCAAATAATGCATCTGTGGTACTCTTTCTCGGCATGAAACCATACCGTTACTTGCAAATACTCACTTCTGTCCTGAGTCTAGCCTCCACGACTATTACCCATAACTTCATTGTGTGGCTCACCAACTTTATTCCTCTATAGTTCCCACAGCTCTGCTCATCACCCTTGTTCTTAAAAACGGGCACCAGCACACTTTTCCTGCATTCCTCAGGCATCTTCTCACACACTAGAATTCTATTGAACAACCTGGTCAAAAACTCCACAGCCACCTCTCCTAGATGCTTCCATAGCTCCACAGGAATGTCATCAGAACCAACTGCCTTTCCATTTTTCATCCTCGTTAATGCCTTTCTAACTCCCCCCTTACTAATCATTGCCACTTCCTGGTCCACCTCTTCTTACTCTCTCAACTCCTCGAAGTATTCTTTCCATCTATCTAGTACACTACTGGCACAAGTCAACATATTTCCATCTCTATCCTTAATCACCCTAACCTGCTGCACATCCTTCCCATCTCAATCCCTCTGTCTGGCCAACTTGTATAGATAATTTTCTCCTTCTTTAGTGTCCAACCTGGCATACATGTGCCTCTTGTTTGGCCTTTGCCACCTCTACCTTTGCCCTATGTCGCATCTCAATGTATTCCTTTCGCCTCTCCTCAGTCCTCTCACTTTTTCTTAGCTAACCTTTTTCCTGTAATGTGAGGTTCCACCATCAAGTCTCCTTCTCTCCTTTCATGCCAGAAGATACACCAAGTACTCTCCTGCCTGCCTCTCTGATCACCTTGCCTGTAGTGGTCCTGTCCACCGAGAGCCTGTCTCACCTCTTCCCGAAAAGCTGCACAACACTCATCCTGTCTCAGCTTCCACCACATGGTTCTCTGCTCTGCCTTGGTCTTCCTAATCTTCCTCCACACCACCAGAGTCATCTTACACACCACCATCCTATGCTGTCTTGGCACACTCTCCCCTAACACTACCTTACAGTCAGTAACCTCATTCAAATTACATCGTCTGCACAAGATGTAATCCACCTGTGTGCTTCTACCTCCGCTCTTGTAGGTCACCCTATGTTCCTGCCTCTTCTGGAAAAAAGTGTTCACTACAGCCATTTGCATCCTTTTCGTAAAGTTTACCACCATCTGTCCCTCCAAGTTCCTTTCCTGGATGCTGTACTTAACCATCACTTCTTCATCACTCCTATTTCCTTCACCAACATGTCCATTACAATCTGCACCAATCACAACTCTCTCTCTGTCTGGGATGCTCAGAATTACTTCATCTAGCTCCTTCCAGAATTTGTCTTTCACCTCTCGGTCACATCCTCCCTGTGGGGCATAGCCACTAATTATACATAACACCCTCAATTTCAAGTTTCAGCCTCATCACTCGATCTGATACTCTTTTCACCTACAAGACATTCATTCTTAGCTAACTCATTTTATTTATTTATTTTTAAAATCACCCCTACTCCATTTCTCTTCCCATCTACACCATGGTAAACTAATTTAAATCCTGCCCCTAAACTTCTAGCCTTACTACCTTTCCACCTGGTCTCCTGGACACACGATATATCAACCTTTCTCCTAATCATCATGTAAACCAACACCCGAGATTTTTGTGTCATAGTCCCAACATTCAAAGTCCACACATTCAGTTCTAGGCTCTGTGCTTTCCTCTTCTCTTTCTGCCGAAGAACCCGCTTTCCACCTCTTCTTCTTTGACTTTGACCCACAGTAGCTGAATTTCCACCGGCGCCCTGCAGGTTGACGGCGCCGGTGACGGACCTTGTTAACCCGGGCCACGACCAATCCGGTATGGATTTCTTTGGATGAACGCTCATATTTGTTTGGCAAAGTTTTAAGCCGAATGTCCTTCTTGACGCAACTCACTGTATTTATACGGGCTTGGGACCGCCCTACAGTTTGCACTGGCTTGTGCCCCCCATAGGGCTCCATTTTCACAACAATACTCGTTATTTATTTTCCAAGTTGTTTTAATTTTAGTTTGCTGTTTTTTTAATGGAATCTAAATTTGAAGATTATGGGGATATTTTAATATTAAAACAAATCATTTTTTTATAAATTGTTTTGTCACTCAAAATGTGCGTCCCAGCTGCCGATGTGTGATACATGGCGTCATGAAAAAAAAGAAACACGATATATGCAGTGTTATCCTCACTTTAGATGTCAAAAGGTTCTTGTGGCTCCTGTTTTTTTTCCCTTTTTTTTCTTTCTCTGAAAGAAAAAGTTGCCAACCCCTGGTTTAGTCTTCAATTTACCTAATGTGCATGTTACAAAAAAAAAAAAAAACACACAAGCACAGGGAGAACATGATTCGAACCCCAAACCTTGGAACTGTGTGACAGACGTGCTAACCACTAATCCACCATGCAACCCTAGTCTGTCCAATGTTTGATTAATAAATTGAGGTTTGTTTCCATTGTGTGTGTGTAATGTAGATTTAGAAGTATGCTTTTTTCTGTGTCACTGCAGCATTCTCATCTTCATGGCTCTGAAAAACAGTGAAACAGGAAGCCTCCCCGTCAGTGAGATATACAGCTTCATGACTGAAAACTTCCCCTATTTTAAGGTACAGCACAGCAGGTTACACGCATACCCTACACTTGCTATTTACTGTCGCAAGTGGAAATAGGTTTGGATGGAGTTCCACACGTACGTCATGGAGAGCTGCCATCTTTTTGCTTAAAGTGATTTAGATGTCAGCATCTATTTGCAGACAACAAAAGTGTGCAAACATAATGAGGTTTTTACAATATAAGAGAAGAGCTGTATCAAAACCTCTGCTTTTACAAAGATAATAATGCTTCTTAGCTTTGATTGAAACAGTCAAACATATTGATATAACAATCTATTGATGATCGTGGTTGTAGAACTCTGCATCATACTCGTACTGTTTGTATGCTTGCCTTATTTAGCCACACCAGAGGAGCAAATAGGCCTTGGTTTGGATCTTATTAGATAATGTGTACTTAATGTTGTGGCCCGTGTGATAATTTCAGTTGTAAGGGTCTAGTTTTATTGTTTTTATATGACTGTTTATGATAACCAGTACTGTGGTTAGTACAAGGTAGCACAGTAGCCTAGTGGTTAGCACATCTGCCTCACAGTTCCAAGGTTCCGTGTCTGAGTCTTAGCGTTTTCTGTGTGGAGTTTACATGTTCTCGCCGTGCTTGCGTGGATTTTCTCCACAGTCCCAAAACATGCATGTAAGGTTAACTGAAGACTCTAAATTGTCCATAGTGGTGAAGGAAAGTGTTTGTCTATCAAGGCCTTGCGATTGGCTGACGACCAGTCCAGGATGTACCCCACCTCTTGCCCAAAGTCATCTAGGTTGGGCTCCAGCTCACCCACAATCCTAATGAGGACAAATGGTCAAATGGTATAGAAAAAGGAGATGAATGATTAGTCGAAAATGTACACATTTATTGTGTGTTTATAACATTTACAACTCACTGAAAAACAAGTCATGTTCATGTTTCATTAGCTGCAGTTTTTTTTTCTTTTGCAGGACCCTGTATTGCCAGTAGTTAGGAATCATTCAAGATTATCTTCAGCCTCTGCGTTGTTGATGACACAAATCACTTCTACCTTAAAAATGATGTATGACACACCGCGGACATTTTGGTCATGACTGTGTGCAAAAGTATAAGGCAGGCATAAGTGGTTTAATAAGGTTGTTTTGACATACTTTAATAAGGGGGATGTTTGTGTGTTGTCAGAGTGGATTGTTGTGGGTTTAGTGCAACACCCACACAATTTTAATCTGATCATAGAGTACATAATAAGATTTATGGTGGCCAAGCTTAAATTGCTTTCTTTTTATTAATTTTTTTGAAACACTGCTGCAGGTTTGGATCTCAGTGTTAAATGCACCTGCAATATTAGGTTGAAATATTTGAATATAGTATGTGCGCAACTTAGATGGTGGCATTCCAAACAGCTGCCTGTCACTTTCAATAACATGCTCCATGGCCACAAGACGTGACAGCTAAATGACATGGAGTCAGGTGTCTTTTTCATGGTTGGGATTTTTATTACTATATGTGTTGAAATACTTGGACTTAGACTGTGGTTATAACTATAGCTAGAACAATTATAGTTATTTGCATTTCACTTCAGGTCAATTGACACCTACATCTCCAAGTATAGTATACTGGAGTAATATATATATATAAATATATATATATCAGAATCAGAATCATCTTTATTTGCCAAGTATGTCCAAAAAACACACAAGGAATTTGTCTCTGGTAGTTGGAGCCGCTCTAGTACGACAACAGACAGTCAATTGATAGAGAACATTTTTGAGACATAAAGACATTGACAAAAAAAGAGTCACTGAGCAATAAAGGGTTAATAGTTATCTGGTAATGCCGGTACATTATTTTTTATTTTTTTTGACAATTGTGCAAAAGATGCAGAGTCCTCTAGCACTAAGAGCAGTTCGAATGACTAATATTGCAATAGTCCGGTGTAATGACCATTGTGCAAAGGGCGCCGACACTTCAAGCAGTGTATGCAGTTTAAAGTGACGAGTAGCGCGATAATCTGGGACAATGTTGGTTTTGCAAATGTTGCAGATACTCCTCAATCAGTGTGCAAATGGAGCAAATGCTACTCTGGCATGAGTGGCCAGTATTGGTCAACAACAGATATGTAAATAGTGCAGCGTGGCGAGACTACTACAGTGAGTGCACGAGTAATGTATAATTGGCCCCACAGAAATGTGACAACGAACTCAATGTGATATATATATATATATATATATATATATATATATATATATATATATATATATATATATATCACATAGTATTCATGAAGAAAGTTATGCTAGATTAATTTCTGTATTGTTTTGTAATGTATTGTATTGTATAAAATTTAATGCAGCCCTATGGGGGGCACAAGCCAGTGCAAACTGTAGGCCGGTCCCAAGCCCGGATAAATGCAGAGGGTTGCGTCAGGAAGGGCATCCGGCTTAAAACAAATATATGCCAAACAAATATGAGCGTTCATCTCAAAAAATTCCATACCGGATCGGTCGTGGCCCGGGTTAACAACGTCCGCCACTGGCACCGTCAACCTGCAGAGCGCCGTTGGAAATTCAGCTACTGTGGGTCAAAGTTGAAGAAGAAGAAGAGGTGGAAAGCGGGTTCTTTGGCAGAAAGAGAAGAGGAAAGCACAGAGCCTAGAACCGAATGTGGGGACTTTGAATGTCGGGACTATGACAGGAAAATCTCGGGAGTTGGTTGACATGATGATTCGGAGAAAGGTTCATATATTGTGTTTCCAGGAGACCAGGTGGCAAGGCAGTAAGGCTAGAAGTTTAGGGGCAGGGTTTAAATTATTTTACCATGTTTTTTTTGGGAAGAGAAATGGAGTCGGGGTTATTTTAAAAGAAGAGTTGGCTAAGAATGTCTTGGAGGTGAAAAGAGTATCAGATCGAGTGATGAGGCTGAAACTTGAAATTGAGGGTGTTATGTATGATGTGATTAGTGGCTATGCCCCACATGGAGGATGTGAAAAAAAAAAAAAAAGTTAGACAAAGTAGTTCTGAGCATCCCAGACAGCGAGAGAGAGTCGTGATTGGTGCAGATTGTAATGGACATGTTGGTGAAGGAAATAGGGGTGATGAAGAAGTGATGGGTAAGTCCGGCATCCAGGAAAGGAACTTGGAGGGACAGATGGTGGTAGACTTTGCAAAAAGGATGCAAATGGCTGTAGTGAACACTTTTTTCCAGAAGAGGCAGGAACATAGGGTGACCTACAAGAGCGGAGGTAGAAGCACACAGGTGGATTACATCTTCTGCAGACGATGTAATTTGAAGGAGGTTACAGACTGTCAGGTAGTGGTACCTCTGTTCTGCTATCTGACTGCGTCTTTTAGATTGTTGTACTGTATGTTCTTTGTTCGGTTACCACCGAATATCATTCCCAAAAATGTTCTTATTCAACAGAAACTCTTTGCTTTAACCATGACCAGACATGACACTTATTATGATTATTACCATTATTATTGAAACAGTTAATAAAGCATAAATGTGCCCTTGTGCACAAACCAAGGTCCATAAATGCATACTTGATGAGTTTAGTGTGGAAGATAATTTACTATCCTGTCTGCCTGACAGTTCTGAGGTTCGCGGTTAGAATTATGGAGTTTGCATTTTCTCCCCGTATGGTGCGAGGGTTTATGCTAAATACTACGGCTTTCCCCCATGTTTCAAAAACACATTTGGTAGCTTAATTGAACACATAAATGGTTGTTTGTCTCTATGTACACTGCGATTGGCCGGCAGAGAGTCCAGGCTTTTCCCCATGTTTCACTCAAAGTCCGCTGGTATAGGCTCCAGAGAAATGTCGTTTAGAAAATGAATGTCTGGATGAATACACGTATGGCCAGGCATCCAAATGCTTTTGTTCATCTGCTCCCATGAAGCTCATTCAATGTCTCCCGTTCACCACCTTTTTCTAGACAGCCCCTGATGGATGGAAGAACTCTGTGCGACACAACCTCTCTCTGAACAAGAGCTTTGAGAAATTGGAGGGCAAAAACGGGAACTCCTCCCGGAAAGGTTGCCTGTGGGCTCTCAATCCTGCCAAGGTAGAGAAAATGCAAGCGGAGCTGCACAAGTGGCGCCGCAAAGACCCCATCAGTGTTCGCAGGAGCATGGCAAGACCAGGTAGGTCTATGAAACATTTTGAAAGATGAACTGAAAACCAAATTGACTTTATTTTCTGCAGACGATCTAGATCTTCTACTTGGTCAGATGCCCAAGAAACTGAGGTCAGTGCCACCGTACACCAGACCTGCCAGTATTTACGGCACCATGCCGACGTCTTTCAGCCCAACACGCGGCCAACCACCGAGCAGAGCCAGTCGACGTCCACAGCATTCATGCGCTCCTTCACCCTCACAGCAGTCCTGTTTACTCTCCCTCACTGACTCCCATCTCAGCGACTCATTGGCCTTGCGTGCCCCATGTAGTCAGCGGCACACCGCTGACATCCATCCTGGAAACTTGAACCTAATTGCGACTGGGAAGGTGCCACTGTCCTACCATGTCACCCACCAGGACGACTTCAGTGCTGATCTAAGGAGCCTGCAGGACTCTCAATCGGAGGGAGATACTTATGATGTGGATGTACTCAACCCCAGCCTGACTGATCTGCAGTTGAAAGGTAGGCATTGCCACGGGGAGGTACAGATCAGTTATGCTAACTAACACATGAATCAGGGTTGCGCAAACTGTGGCCCGTGCATGTACATACTGCTTTCTTTAATCCGGCCATCTGAGCATTTACATCATCATAAGGGACCTGTGATACTTGTCGCATTTATTTATCCTATCCCCCCAAAATTATTAAATTAAACTGTTTATTTATCTCATTGAATAATTACTTTGTTACTTTATTGTACATAATAAAATACAAGAAATTAGTAAAATTAAAGACAATGTGAGTGTGCCAAGCGAGTGCATGAGCGTAATTGACACCTTGTCAGTCAAGCTTTCTGTCTCTGATGGTTGTTTTTCCTCAGGCATAAAAATCAAATTAGAGTTACAAAATGGAACAAGAGAGGACTTAATTTGTCACAGCGAAAAACAAATTAGATCCAAATAAAACTAGGAACTATGTTCTGTCTTGGTGGCGGCAGCGGCAGATGGACAATTGAGAATATAGTCACCTCGAAAATATATTTGAATTCAGCATTTTTTCCAAGTGGAAACCTCAGTCAATTCCAACTGTTTTTAAGGTAACCTGTGGGAGGAGTTGCAAGAAGACAGCCTGGGGTCACACCTGCGATCGGCCCCCACCCCCATGTGCATCACCTCTAGAGGGCTTGCAGCCACCCTGTGTCCAACCCAGCTGTGCAGATACCACAGTGCTCGTCAGTCAGACCTCAACGGCAGCTGCAGTGGGTCACTGTAAAATGGAGTTTGAGGACACATCCAGCGGGCAGAGCTTTAAACACCATGCCTGTTCAAGCGGGTTGTATCCTGATGTTTATTCAGGAGCAGACAATTTGCTGCTGTATATGACCTGCTGCACCACATCCTTGTTGTAGGTAGGCTACTTAACTGTCAACACCTTCATAACGTAGAGATTCTTGAGAACTGACTGTTATTTGCATGAGCGTTACGGTAGCAAGCGGCTTCAACATTGGATTTGTGACCCATGTAGCCCTCAAATCTTTGTTTTCCCGACTGTGTTCACCTCTCTACCTAGTGGTAACAGACCAGAGAAAAGCTCCCATGTCTTGTGTGACCAATGCATTTAAATATAATCTGAAAAAAGTTCTTTGGGGGGAATGGACAATTTGAGCAAAGTGAGAAAACAATGAAACATTTTCCTGTACAAATTTGAACCACAGATGTTATAAGCTGAGGTGAGGTGTTCATGAGTCACAGTAAAGTCTGTGAATGTGAATCTGTTTTATATTCATTTATTCATTTTCCGTATCGCTTATCCTCACTAAGGTCGAGGGCGTATATGACTAATTAGATTGATGAAAAATCCCTGTTGCTCTATATTCAATTTACTATTTATAGTGCACTTGTTGAAACAAGGTAACTCAAAATGTTAACCCAAGAGAATGAATGTAGTATATTACAACTATACTAACTATATTACAACTTTAAAACTATAATTATATCAATAGAATGTTAATCAATTAATTTACTGCATTTATTTGTCTTTTTCATTAATAATATTACTGGTATCTTTCATCCCTGATTGGCTTGGAATCACTTATTGTGAAATATTTGGTGTTCATTTAAGTTAACAAATATGCCCACATTTGGTAACGTCAACAGGTCCATATTAATAAAATCTATCACTGCCCGGCGCCACCTACCTAGTCGTCTATTGACCAGCTATGGTTAATATAAAAAAATGGAAATTCAGACGTTCAACTAGACGATAAGGATATTCCAAGTTACACACTAATGGATAGATTGTATATTATGCAATTAACCTGTCAGAGTCCTGCCATAAAACACTTTACAAATATGATGCACAAACTGTGAGCCTGCTGCACTGAAGAGTGAAGACAGGAACTAAGAAAATGCAAGTAAGGAAACAGGAAGTGGGGAAGAGCTAAAAGCGGACACACAGGTGAGCCAAAGAAAGAAAAAAACTAATTCCAAGGAAGTGAGAGAAACCAAGAGGTGCTCTATCTGCAACATACTGAAAATATATATATTTAAAAAGAAAATGTTGTATTTGTTTCATGTGTGACCGTGATTGGCCAGCATTTCAGGGACTGCTCAGGCAGTCATTGGACGGTGTCACATGTCAATCATTATCGCAACACCTCTGAATCTGACTAAGGTTTATTTGCTTTCCTAGTGTCTCAGAAATTATATTAATCTATCATGGATATTTTCTCGACGAAAAACTATCTTGTTCCTTTTCTTTTATTCTTTTTTTAAAGGCCCAGATGTAGGACAATAAATAGCTGACTTTGCTCTCATTGTAGTTGTACAACGAAACAAGAATGACGCCTAGTGGTGTGTTGAGGTACTGCTGCAGTTTGGACAGAAGATGTCCTTCCGCCTAAACTATTTGCTAATGAAGAAGCATTTTTTAATACATGGGTGTCACTCAAATGTTTATTTTCTTCTCCCCCCTCAAAATGTGTGTTATGACTGTGAAACCATGCCAATGTAGAATTTACATATTTCCTATACATGACAAATTAATGGCTAGTTTAGCGATCACATGTTAAGGAAAATTGCTCAACTATTGCTCAATTTATTTGTAAAAAGACCTTTGCTAGCTAACAGGTGCTTGGAGTATCTCAACCTTATTTAAAGGGATGACACATAATTTTAGTACAAATCTAACTAGAAACATGATGAGGCATATATGCAGATTATTTGTTTTAGTGTGGGCCACATGAATTAATGTGGTGGGCTGAATCTGGCCTTGAGTTTGACGCTGGTGTTTTAATGTGCCAAGCAAGGCGAGGTGCATTAATCACAACCAAAAGGAAGCATCATTATTTTAAAAAGATCTATCTTACATAAGTTCAACTGCTCTAAAAGACGTGCAAGACAAAATGTAAAAGAAGGACCCAGAATTTCGGAAAAAGTCCCATATTTATTGCATTGCTGTAATTTCACTTTTCAGAATTGGACATAAAATACTTACAACACTTATTATCATAATTAAAATGTATACGCAGGTTTCCGTAATACAGTGTATGTACTGGATATCAAAATTTCTATGTATACTGTCTGACATTTCATAATGGCTACTCCTTTGAAAAATACTCTTGACATAGTAGTGCTATGAACCTGAAAACAAACAAAAATCACACACACGCACACACACACACACACACACACTGACAAATACCACATTTGCCATTCTGAGCTGAGCCATGTTGAGATTGAGTCATGTGACAGATGCGCAATCAGAAATAGAATCCATCATTAGTACAAACCATATAAATATCCGACCTCGTAAAGACAAAATGTTACAGTATGTGATCTCTATCTATTACTGGATTTCAAAACACACAATGGAAATGAACCAATGTCCATCTAATGAACTGATATGTACTGTATGCACAATGCCCGTGCTGGCTGCACACGCATTACCGTAATGCTCACCGGTGTACATTCCTACACAAGGAGCTAACGGAAATGAGACGTCCGTGGGTTCTTCTATTTTTTTCGGGCCCTGAAGTGGAAATGGCTGAGTGGACAATGTCTAAAGAAGGGGGGAGGAAATGGCGATTCTATGGCCCCCCGCTGTAGGAATAGTCTGCCTTGTTGTGCATCACCAGCTTGTTGTCCACAAAGTAGAAGCTGTCAGACTGTGTCTCATAAGGATGCAGGATCATCTCACGCACTGAGAGAGAACACAACATATTTAGGATTTAGGTTTGGGATCTTTGTGAAGTTGTGAATCAAAGGCATGCGATTATGGAAAGCAGTTTGGGCACTTATTTGATTACTGCTTAAGGTCTGTGTACTCACTAGTAAGAAGCATACTAATAGAAGGAAGACTTCAAATCTGTAAATGTTTTATACTACTGCCTAGCACTACTGAACAACATTTCTGTGCACTAGTAAAATGACTAGGGCGGACTAATAGAATGACTAAATGTTACTGGTGAGGCAGAACTGTGCACTAGTCGACAACTGTGTGCTACGAGTACCACAAGTGACATTATGAAATTCCACCAATTAACATCTAGCGCTTCACGAGTAGAGATGGGAATTGATAAGATTTTTTCGATTCCAATTTCGATACTGCGTGACGATTTGATTCTGTATCGATTCTCAAATTTGTAGTTTGGGGGAGAAAAAAAAAATCCAGGGGACTTTAAATAGATTAATAAAGTAATTGAATGAATCCATCCATCCATCCATTCTCAATACCACTTATCCTTTTCAGGCTTGCGGGGCGCTGGAGCCTATCCCAGCTGATTTCGGGTGAAAGACCGACTACACCCTGAACTGGTCGCCAGTCAATTGCAGGGCACATATAGACACGGACAACCATTCACACTCACATTCCCAGCGTCACTGAGCGGGAACTGAGTTCCAACTATAGAGGGCTCACACTCCTCAGCCTCCCTGGAAAGGTCTATTCAGGGGTTCTGTAGAGGAGGGTCAGTCAGGAAGTTGAATCTCAGATCCAGGAGAAGCAGTGTGGTTTTTGTCCTGGCCATGGAAAAGTGGACCAGCTCGATACCCTCGGCAGGGTCCTTGAGGGTTTATGGGAGCTCGCCCAACCAGGGTACGTGTTTTGTGGACTTGGAGGAGGCATTTGACTGCGTCCCTCGGGGAGTCCTCTGGAGTATGGGGTACCGAACCCACTGATACAGGCTATTTGGTGTCTTTATGACTGGTGTCAAAGTTTGGTCCGCATTGACGGCAGTAAGTCGGATATGTTTCCAGTGAGGGTTGTACTCCGCCAAGGCTGCCCTTTGTCACCGATTCTGTTCATTACCTTCATGGACAGAATTTCTAGGCGTAGCTGAGGCGTTGAAGAAGTTTTGTGTGGCGACGTCCGTATTGTGTCTCTGCTTTTTGCAGGTGATGTGGTTCTGATGACAGCATCAGGCCGCGATCTTCAGCTCTCACTGGAAGAATTGGCAGCCGAGTGTGAACTGGCTGGGATGAAAATCAGCACCTCCAAATCTGAGACCATGGTCCTCAGTCGGAAGAGGGTGGAGTGCCCTCTCTGGGTCGGGGAAAAGATCCTGCCCCAAGTGTAGGAGTTCAAGTATCTCAGGGTCTTGTTCACGAGTGAGGGAAGAATGGAGCGGGACATCGACAAGCGGATCGGTGTAGCATCTGCAGTGATGCTGAGTCTGTATCGGTCAGTCGTGGTAAAGAAGGAGCTGTGCCGAAAGGTACAACTTTCAATTTACTGGTTGATCTACATTCCTACCGTCACCTATGGTCACGAGCTGTGGGTCGTGACCGAAAGAACAAGATAGCGGATATGAGGCCGAAATGAGTTTCCTCTACAGGGTGTACTGGCTCTCCCTTACAGAAACGTGTAGGTCCATACATCCATCGCACCATACTGCCCATAGGAGGCCAAGGGAGACTTCCGGTCTCAGTTTCCAGCAGGGTGTATTTTAGCATAACTCCTGGGAAAATATGCATGCTCTCTTTCCCAGAATGCGTTGCTCTAGTTAAAATTACTGCATCCCTGTTTTGACTGCATTAAAATGTATCTTTAATGTGTTATTTTGTCAAGACGGGGTTTAATAACCCCGTCTTGACAAATAATAGTTAGTGTGATGGAGCATATTAATACCACTTGAGGCCAGGAGCTTACTAGTACCATTTGAGGCTTGTAGAATTCAACATTTGTATGAATGCCAGCTGATCCACACAATTTGCAAGTTGCATTATATTCACAACGACAGTGTCTCTCCAAATAAATTCATGGGAATTGGTAGAATATTCAACTCATGACTGCAACACACTATTTACTTCGGAACTGGTTCCCAGTTCCCGCAGATCCATGATTCACAATACCCATCTCTAGCACGCAATTAGGGCAGGGCAAAAATAATGTAATAAAATTGACTTCAAAAATCGGTCAACGCAAATTTCCTGCCTCGAAGCCCCCCCCCCCCCCCCCCCCAAAAAAAAATACAAATAAATCAAAGATTCTGCCCTGAACCCTATTTGCTCCACTGGAAACAATGTTTCACAAGGACATTTATTGCAGATGCACAGTGTTGGGCCACTGATAAACTTTGCCAAAAACGACAGAGAAGTGTCTATAAGTGACTTTTAAGACACTGTTAGATGTGTAATGTACATTCAGTATAACATGATTTATGAGTGAGCTGAATGGTAGGTAAGGGTTTTTTGACCTAAAATGGTAATTGCTCGCGCACTAATGCCAATTCGCGATCGTTAACCATTGCAACCTAGACGTTACACTAGTGCAGTGATTCCCAATCAGGGTGCTGTGGCATACTAATGTGCTGTGTGAGATCATCAGTGGTGCCGTGGGAAATCATCCAGTTTTGCTTTATTTGTCCGCAGATAATTATAGTGACGGGAAGAACAATTTAATGTTCTTTCACAGAATAGCAGAAGTTACATTAAAACCCACTGCCATTCATATATCAGCACTTCCTGCGAGTACAGTATATTACCTTTGGGTTCTATTTGTTTAATTGAGGCCCACAGTTCACACCGAGAAAACTAAGACAAGATGATCATTATTTGACTATTCATACTTTTTTGTGCCATTTTTTTTTGGGTGGTGTGGTGTGAGAGTTTTCTTATGTAAAATGGGTACCTTGGCGCAATAAAAGTTGGGAAATACTATTTTAAAATGCTGAATTGTCTTACAACTGAGGAAAAAGAGCATACATACGAGTAGTACATGGACCTTAAACGGGATATCAATTTCCAAATGCGATGTGTGCGACTGTGCTTACTGATGTCCTCTGACAGGGCGGGGAACTCGTAGATGTGCTCGCATGTGTTCTTGCTGCTGGGCATGCAGAAGCCAAACTCAAAGTCGAAGCTCTTGAGCAGCTGGTCGCGGAAGTAGTGTCTCTCGATCATGCGGAAGTTGTTGATGGGCGTGTCGCCCACTGTGAACTCCACCCTGCACACACATGAGACCCACCCAAATCAAATTGTTAGTCAAACTACGCTGTTGAAAACACACGTGAGATGATGACCACCCACCACACCCCTCCACCACCTTGTGATTAAACAACATTCTTATTCTGTTTTGAAGGGAACTAGTGGGGAAAAAAGATGGATTCTTCTGAAGAGGTAATTGTTGTAAATTCTCTATTGTTGCTACAGTTTGTGCGTCCATGTTTCGGTGCTGAAGTTTAAGTTTTTTTATGTCAGAAACCTTGTTGGCAGCTACGGGGTCCTCGGAAAGACGTGGTGAGTTCGTTCGTGGCAAATATTGTTTTCATTGACACAGTAATTATTGTATGATTAGTTAGCTTTTTACAAATGCGAAACAAGGGTCCGCACTCCCCCCATTGCTAGGTAAACTGCATAATTTGCGGTCCGTCAATTTCGGTGCACCAGCAAGCCTGGAGTGTGGGAATGTCACCGATCGACACGAAATATAAAAGATCAAATAATGAAAACTACAGCAAGGTGTTCGAGGAGCTGATAGGCTTAATCTGTATTGTGTCACCTCCTCTAGTAGTGGCTTGGGTGAAAATGACTTCTTATAAACAAAAAAAAAAGTTACACACATCAGCTTTAAGAAAATGAGGATAAACATGACAACTGCATGTACAAATATTAATAGAGTAAAATTTGATATCACAATTGCACAAAATATGTCTGCAAAAAGTCGCTGACAGTATATTTGGCACAGAGCGCTTCTTTTAGGAAAGTCCCAGACCTATTATGTTCAAGCGGGTCCTCAGAGATGCACTGTAACCCGAGTAATAAAGCGTCTGTAGCATGGCGGTGAAAATAATGTTATTTTCCACATAAAAGGCATATCCGACCTGGGATGCACGCTGAGTATTTCACTGTACAGGGGGTCGTCGGTTTTTCCACTCCAACGGCGGCGACATAACCAGAATTTAGATGTAATGTAAATTTTAACACATAGTCGATCACTGACCTACTCTAACACAGTAGTAAAGTCATAATTACAGTAAATGTGGATGAAAAACACATCGAGGCCATGAATATAAAACTCTCTTTTGGGTCTCAACCCATCACTTGCGAATCACTGAATTCTATACCACTGCAATCTACAATGTCAATAATTTACAGTAAACATCAATGAAAGTAACTGTTAGATATATCGTAGAAGTTATCATTTATTTGCTTAGCTTGCATGAGTATTATGGACAATTTTTAGAAAGAAAGATGTCTCGCCTTCAAGAAGATGACTCAGCAGGAATCATCAGAGAGAAGGACGTGGCCGGGACGTGGCAGGTGTTGGTGGCATGTTTTCACCTTGAAACCCTCCCCTTAGTGTGTTGTGTCTTGTAAACTTAGAAACCTCCTTATTTTCGAATAAATGCAGGAGCGACGGGAGAGATTGTTTAGAGCGTGTTGAGAGGCTGTAACCTGAACAATCTCCCATGCGCCCTCCTCATGAGTAAAGAGACCAGCGTCTTCATTCCTTTTGTGTCTATTCATTATAATGTTGGGTAAGATAAATCCAACAGTAACACATCAGTGATAACCGAAACCTAAATTATCTCATTGATTTGTGTTGCAAATCCAATGTGGGCGGCACGTTGTTTGTTTGTATGTGCCCTGCGATTGGCTGGCAACCAGTTCAGGGTGTACCCCGCCTCAGCTGGGATAGGCTCCAGCACGCCCGCGACCCTAGTGAGGAGAAGCGGCTCGGAAAATGGATGGATGAAATCCAATGTGATGTGCCAGTTAAAGGATTCAGCTTTTTACTTGGTAAGTCGCTCAAAGACGCCTTGTGATTTGGTCATTTTTGTGCAGGTTCTGAATCTCATATGATCGTGTAGTTTTAGCTAATGAAGTTCCCCATGAGTGCATATTAAAAGGCATAGGTGTTTCACATTAACACTGAACGGCAGTGCTCAGAAGCATTGACAACTTGTCTGTTCTGTGTGTTCTCACTTGTCAGCCCACACAACCTCCTCCTACATCCTGTTTGATGGTTCTGCTAGAGCAGCCGGACTGAGCACACAAGTGCACCCTTCAGGTTTGGACATTTTACTCACTCTCTCCGTCTCTCTGTCTGTCTCTCTCTTTAACCCAGTCTTTTTGTTGTAATACCCTCTCGTCTCTCACAAAAGCACTCGGCAAACTTACGTGGCTCCGACCTGCCGCAACTGTAGGAAGGCGGGTGTGAACTGGTAGCGCACAAAGCGCCCGGCGTTGGGGTCACATTGCTTTCTGCCTCCTGCTATGAATAAATGATACGATTGTTAGTTTGGAAGAAAAAATCTAGCGCTTCACTACTAGTATTAGTAGTAGAAGCATGCAAATTTCAACGAGTGCACAGTTTTGCCTCACTACTAACATATACAGTGGGCCCACGCTATTCGCTGGGGATAGGGATTGGGTCGGATTGCAAATAACAAAAATCTTTCATCATTTCAAAATCATTATTATTATTAAAACCCAAAAATTCTTTAATAAACAGGGTAAACCGCCAGCAAGCATTTTTGGGGTTGGTTCACCTCAAAAAAAGAAAAAAAAAAAACATAAGAAAAAAGAAATTGAAACAAAATTGAAAAAAGAAAATCACCGAATAGGTAAATCTACGGGTGCCGAACTACATGCATGTGGGGGTCCACTGTAGTTGTTCTATTAGTGCACCGTAGTCATTCTACTAGTGCACAGAAATAACACACCAAAATAAAAATTCTACTTAAAACATTGCCTGTATAATAGAATAAAAGTAGCAGTATGATTCCGGAACAGGTGGGGAAAAGCTGTTTGTGTTCGACCTTAGAGGTTCCACGAAAGGAGTGGTCATCAATACGGTGCCGTGGGCACCAAGAATCCCCAAGGACAACGTGAGTAGCCCCCAGCCCATTCGGAAAATAACTTACCGATGATGGGACGTTGTGATTTTCTAGGAATGTTGTCTGATCATTTGAAAATGTAATCACAAAATGTTGCACATTAATAACTGTTTTCTACCTTTTTAAATCATTGTTGATAATTATTGTGAGAAATCATTCCCAGAATCTGTGTCTTCATGTAGATGAATATCATTTATGCTCAATCATAACAACATTCAAGTTCTTTTCAGCAAATTTGTTATTTCACAAATGTCTATCAAACTGGTAGCTCATTGCAGGAAGCAGCTCTCAGTTTAAAATAGTTTGATGACCCCTGCAATATAGTAAACATGGGAGTAAGTGACCCATTTTTCCCCCCAAGGTTTTGAGCTGACCTGGTGCTGGGGGTTTGGTGATCTCAAACAGGACTGTTCCTGTTTCCATATCACGGATCTTAAACCTGGTGAAGTCGATCATGTGGACGTTTTCCTCTGGCGAACAAAGGTAGTCTGAAACAGAGAAGAAAAACTGCTGCATTGACATAAACTAATGATAATGTGTTGCACAGTATTAATGGGATTTGAACAGAACACATGTGTGTATGTGCTGTTGTCTTTTTGTGCTTGTATGCCACAACCTTTGGCCATCCGTCTATCCATTTTCTACTGCTTATTAAGCTTAGGGTCACGTAATCTTAAATCCATCTCGGCTGGACGAATGGCCACATACTCCTTAAACTGATCGGCAGTCATTTACACTGCACGTAGACTGAACAAAGGTACTTAATTTTCAGTTGCACATGATTAAAATGTGGTAAACTGACATCATTTCTCCGTCTGTTCCTTGAAAATAATCAAGCAATATGTTAGTTTAAACGTTTTGACCCAGAACGTTTTGATCACTATACAGCCCTTAACATCCTACCTTTACTTTGCATTTTTTGTATGGTCCACATGAGAAAAATGCTAGATTGGGCCCCTTTCACCCCATTTGACCGTGTACGTGTGTGTGCGTGTGTGTGTGTGTGAAACGCTCCTTTGCCAACATGGGAGGAGGATTAGATATAAGAGGCTTATTGTGTTTTACCATCACATGGACTAACCAGTTGCAGTGTACACACCTTGCAAAGTCTATTTTGCCCGTCCCATGTTGCATCATCCGTTTTGACTGGCCACTCTCATACAGTATACAATTACATTCATTGCAGAAAGAAAAAATAAACTCCAGATAAACACCTGAGGAAGCCACCGTGTGTGTGGACCTGTACATGCGCACAAACACACATTATCTTAGTATTTGAAGGGGTCAGAGAGCAGATGGTCCACACAGGCTTTAGCTACCTGCTTAAAGATATTTATAGACCTTTCAATAAAATAAAGCACACCATAGTTGACACCCGAGCTTAAAGTGCCCTACAGTGTGAACAAGGTGATTTAGAGATGGTTAATTTGTTGGACCGTGTACATTTGCATGCCAGGCGGATCACACCATGAACTGGTGCCAGCCAGTCGCAGGGCACATATAGACAAACAACCGTTCGCGCTCACATTCACACCTACGGGCAATTTCTTCAATCATCCCACCATGCATGTTTTTGGAATGTGGGAGGAAACCGGAGTACCCCGGGAAAACTCGTGCAGGCATGAGGAGAAGAAGACGTCAATCGCAGGGAACAAACAACCATTTAACACTCAGATTTACACTTGGGAACAATTTAGTCTTCAACGAACCTACTGTAACATCCATCTTTTTTTGGAATGTGTGAGGAAGCCCAATGTATGAGGTGAAACCTACGCAAGCACGGGGAGAAAACTTGACACGGGAAGATCGCAGCAGAGATTCAAACCTCCAAACCTCAAAACTGCCTCAGTTTTACATATATGTAGAAAATGCACGCAGTATTTTGTCTTGCATAGTGGTTGACATGCAGACATTGATTTCAACAGCAGAGAGTGTCAGGCATTTATTTAAAAGACGCTTCCATTTGAGAGGAAAACAAATATTTATAGAAGGATGCACAGGTATCAGCATGATGTTGCTTCAAATTTGATTTGTACTCTCATCTGTTTATTAAGTTTGCTATTGCAGTCAAGACCGTGCTGATACCGCATACTGTATATTTATTTTTGTGTATGTTTAAGTCACTTGTTTCCCTTTTATTCAACCAACTCAACTGTGTGTGTGCACACTTGTGCAACTGCATTATATTAATTTCATGTGTAGTGTATGAAAGGTGCTATATAAATTAAGATTGATCGATTGATTGATTAGTTGTTTATTTTACTAACCCCTCTAAAAGATGAAATAAATTTACGTTTTACAGTATGTAGGCCAGATAAATGGTGGAAAAAGTTTTGAAATAATTTATCTTGATTTAATTTGTTTCAGGCGGCACGATGGGCGACTGGTTAGAGCGTCAGCCTCACAGTTCTGAGGACCAGGGTTCGATCCCCGGTCCCGCCGGTGTGGAGTTTGCATGTCCTCCCCGTGCCTGCGTGTGTTTTCTCCGAGCACTCCGGTTTCCTCCCACATCCCAAAAAACATGCATGAATTGGAGACTCTAAATTGCCCGTAGGTGTGAATGTGAGTGCGAATGGTGGTTTGTTTGTATGTGCCCTGCGATTGGCTGGCAACCAGTTCAGGGTGTACCCCGCCTCCTGCCCGATGACAGCTGGGATAGGCTCCAGCACGCCCGCGACCCTAGTGAGGAGAAGCGGCTCAGAAAATGGATAGATGGATAATTTGTTCCATCCCCAGAAACCCATATTTGACTTTTTATATCCACTCTATGTGATACAGTATGTATTGAGCTGAATATGAAAATTATTTTCACAAATACTATCTATAAATCTAAACCAAAGGCACTGACAGCATGATTTGACTGATTGCTTGTGTTAGAAAATCAATAAAATGAGAAGACGTGAGCAAGTGAACACTAAATGCATAAATGTATAGATTTATGGAACTATTGATCCTTTAGTTACACCTCTATGTTGAAATGGCCTCAGTTTCAATAGAAGTTATGTGCACTAATGCTTAACATCATATGGTTCAGAAATGTCTCTCTCAAGCTGCTGCCTCGCAAAAAAAAAAAAAAAAAAAATGCCCTCCAAAAAATCTCTAAGAGGGTTTGGAGCGGTCACTTTGATGCATATTGCAAGTTTGGGGAGGTCCATGTGAGGAAGAGAAGCGTAACCTTTCATCTAGATTGGAACTCATACTAAGCACAGAAGCTCATTGCACGTTGATAAGATGCACAAATGTATTCCTCTAAATGTCAGTTAGCCTCTGTCAGCTATGATTCACTCAGGATGGTACAAGGCTATTTGTGTCTTTCAACATGTTTGTGTCGCCTACAGTTTTCACTGGGGGCGCGGGGGGGGGGATAATCCACATCATAAGCTTTTAAACGCTGATTCATCGAAATGTGATTACACAATGTGTTAAAATCATGTACAGTCTACATTGTAGACTGAAAAGAGATAAAAGTACACAGAAAAAAAAACTCCTTTGAATTGACTTAATTTGCACATGTACATCATGTTAAATTTTTGGGTCCCAAAAGAACAAGAAAAAAACATTCATAATCTCTTTGGTGGAAAATTATATCATCAACACAAATGAAAGTTGCATACTGCATGTGAAACAAAACAACAACAACAACAACAAACTGATGTTATGAGAATCGTCCTCATTGTGCTGCTCTTTTTGTAACGCAATGACGATTCATTGGACCGTGTCAGTGGCAAGCAGCTCTGTACTGACGAAGACGTCCTCTGTTGGGGTGGGTTTCTTGTTACCAACAAATGATGTGAAGCTTCACGGCCTCCCCATGCAGAGCAGCTTTACCCGTGACATCTTATTACGCTGCCCCGCAGACATTTGGAACAATCATACATGACAGTCCCTTTCCACACTCGTGTTATGATAACAAAATGAGATGTGTTCTGCGGTGCGTGAAAATTAACAGAATATAGAAAGTGAATGATATGAGTCAGGTAGTGTTTAGTGCCAGGATTGTGCAGGAACATGGTACACGTGACGTATGACGAGTATATGGATCAAAATAAATTTTATTTATATGTGAAAAGTCATTTTCACATTTATTATATCCATCAAGTCAATGGAACATCAGCCAATTTACTCTGTGCATCTTTTTCTTTGTTTGTTGTTTTTGTTTTATGACTTAGAGAAGCAGCATGTGGCTCACAGCCATAGTTTTAGCCATCAACCAATCTCTCCTCAGGACATGTCCAAACCATCAAAGTCGAATCTGAGCTCTCTCTAACTTTGCCTCCAAAACCTTGGCTGTCGCTCTGATGAGCTCATTTCTAATCCTATCCAACCTTGTCATTCCAAAAGAGAACTTCAACATCTTCATTTCTGTTGTCTCCTCAGTGCCACAGTTGCTAAACCAGTGGTGCCCAAACTACGGCCACTCGGGGGGGCCATTTGATGACCGCCATCCATATTTTATTTTATTTTAGGGGCCCGTGGCATGTACTACATATGAAATTTTGACACGGCCCACAACGTTCTTGAAATTTACCCGTGCACTCACTGTAGTAGTCTCGCCACGCTGCACTATTTGCATATCTGTTGTTGACCAATACTGGCCACTCATGCCAGAGTAGCATCTGCTCCATTTGCACACTGATTGAGGAGTATCTGCAACATTTGCACAATCAACATTATCCCAGATTATTGCGCTACTCGTCACTTTAAACCGCATACACTTTGCACAATTGTCATTGCACCTGACTATTGCAATATTAGTCATTCGAACTGCTCTCAGTGCTAGAGGACGCTGCATCTTTTTGCACAGTTGTCAAAAAAAAAACAACAAAAAAAAAAAAACATGTACGGGCATTACCAGTTAACGAGCAACCCTTTACTGCTCAGTGACTGTTTTTTTGTCAATGTCTTTATGTCTCAAAAGTGTTCTCTGTCAATTGACTGTCTGTTGTCGTACTAGAGCGGCTCCAACTACCGGAGACAAATTCCTTGTGCGTTTTTTTGAACATACTTGGCAAATGAAGATGATTCTGAAGTTAAAAAAAAGGCGGGGGAGGGGGGGGGGCAGCATACAAAGTGTGGGTCTCAAAAGGGGGGGGTGCTGCGACACACTCAAATCCCCCATGGGTGTAACACTACTAAAAACTAATACTACTGATTAGAACGATGAACAAATCAGTGGTGATTTGGATTCACTCAAAATGTCCCATGAAAAAAAATTAATCCCAAATCAGAATTTTCAAATTTGAATCAAAACAAGTTAAAGAATAAAATAATTCCTACTTTATTCTGACAGGTGTTGCATTGGTGCCTACAGGTGCCACCATTTTGACATAGTGTGCATCGCTTGTGTGCATGTGGACATTGTAGCTTTACCGAGATATACATAAAGTTTGTATGGGGAAAAAAAAGAGCTCTCTGTTGAAGGAGGCTTGTGTTTAGCCTAGCGCTCCAATAAGCGCCACGGATTACATGGCGGCACCACAATGGAAGTCGAAAAACAGCCATCTCTGGAAAGTGTGACTGTCGCAAATGAATGGGAGAAAATCCAACAAGATGACGAGAGCGGCTAAGTATCTAGCAGGCTAGCTGGAGAGGTGACACCTTGGTCCGGTATGTGGGGATTTATGGAAGTGACGAGTGCAAAACAAAGCGGGAGGACACCGGAGTGCCCAGAGAAAACCCACGCAGGCACGGGGAGAACATGCAAACTCCACACAGCCGGGGCAGGGAATTGAACCCCGGTCCTCAGAACTGTGAGGCAGACGCTCTTAACCAGTCGATCACCGTGCCGCCCTACGCAACTCTGTATTTATCCGGGCTTGGGACCGGCCTCCAGTTTGCAGTTGATAGTGTTCGACTTAATTCCTGTAGGTGGCAGTAATGCACATTAAGGTTGACAACTGTTTTCTCCAGGGGCCTCATGAACGAAAGGTGCGTACGCACAAAAACGTGGCGTCCGTTCTTTTTCACGGCAAAGTTCAGATGTATCAAGAGTGACATGACCGTGGAAATGTGCGGTGCTTCACGCCAATTGCATGGGCTGGCGTACGCACGTTTCTGCAGCTTTTGGTGCTTTGGCGACACTTGGAGGTGATGCTGGGAAACCGTTCTCATAAATCTGCACACCAGAGAGACATGAACAATTAGCACTGATGAACAATTCATGCCCGGCAACATTTGATTTCAACAAGGCAATTGAGGCAAGGACTCAGAATTCATTTGTTAACCAGGGCATTTAATGAACCACTAATATTTGTTAGGACACCTATTAATTGATCGAGGCGATCATTTATGCCGCCTATTGCCCTCACAATCGCTTCGTGACTCCAGCACATGCACCGGAAAAAAAGTCCTTTGAATTTTCTTCATTTGAACATGTGCATCGGTTGCACATGATTAAAATGTGTTTAAATTGACATAATTTTAGCCCTCTTCTCCTAAAAAAAAACATTTTGTCAGTGTGCGTGTCCACTCCTGTGTATTAAAATAATAAATTGAGTAATCAAAAAGGAGTCAAAGTTTTTGATATCCTCTTTGATATGCTGATGTGCTTCTATTTGAATTCAAAAGCTGTATTACAAATACCACACATACGACATTTACGCATGAACCCTTATCGCACAGGGCTGAGTGTAGGTTACTGTATGAACACATTTGTTATGAGTTCTAAAAATACATGGTATTAACCTTGTGGGGTGATCATAGTCAGCCACATGTCCTCCCATCACCCCTGAGAGAGCAACGTCACCCATGATCGCAGCGATTCTCTCCTTGAACGGGGTGAGGCCCTCAGCTGTCCTCGGCTTCACATCCACCTTAATGTCTGACCACTTCTTTTTTAGTTCAGCGTGTGCACGCAATTCTGTCTCCACAGCATTGACAGCCGCACACGCGCTGTCCCATTCGCTCCTCTTTCGCGTGTTGTTAACGCCGGAGGACAGCGTGCCAAAGAGGATTTTCTTGCGTGCCTCCACTTCATTGAACAACTTCACATTCAGAAAAAATATTTTTCTTCATTACCTTGCTCATTTTCCTTTTTTTCTGATCATGCAGAGATCGGCAGCTCAGGTGCAGGGTTCATTTAAATAGGATTTGCATATTCAAATGCGGGCATTTATAGGGAGGAGTCGGCTACTCCAGCGTGCGCTCATTTCCACGTTGATTGGAATGTACGAAGGAAATGTGCTTGGATTGATGAGTACGCAGAGTTTCATACATCTAAAGATGTTTGTGCGTACGACGTTTTCTGGATTTGAGCGTACGCCATGTTTTAGGAGGAAAAAGTCTTTGTACATGAGGCCCCAGGTGTTTGAATGTGAGTAGGAATGATTATTTGTCCAGATGTGCCCTATGTACATTTCCATCAAATCTGATTTTTGATGTAACTTTGGTATGTGGACTCATTAGAGCCGAGTCCTTCCTGTTACATTAAGTAAAAGAATTGCTCCAGCTAAATAGCCAGATACGCACACACACACAGGCACACCAAAAAAAGCTCCACTTGATTTTCTTTACCATGGTCACCTAGCAACCGTTGTGATAGTAGTGCCAGCTCAATTAGCTTCTTCTTTGCCCTCATCCACCTGACTGCTCTGCTCAATTGGTGTGCTGCAGCAAATCAAAGGCAATTCCGGGCTAGGCGAAGGCGCTATGCAAATGCAGTGTTTCACTTGAAGGAGTTGGCGAAGGTGCATACCTGAGGCCTTCTCCCTTGACTGTTATCACAGCCCAGGAGAACAAAAAGCCCAATTTGTATTTTGAATATTAAAAGGATAAACGTCGCCTGTGCTGAACATTAACACAAACAAGGAGGGGAAAAAAAACGAGATCCAGTAAAATGAGTTGCAATACATTGTTGTATTTTTAGGGGTACGCTCAACCCCCACCTACTTGTGGTTCAAATGCCACAAAATGATGCCAAAGCCCTAACTAAATAGGAAAGTAGTAATTGTTCTCAAGTATTCTTGAGAGCAATTATTTGTATGTCGGGGAAGAGCTAAGTAAAGTGGCATGTGCATCCATACATACATGACCTTTCAGCGCATTTTTCCAAAATCAAATCATCAAATCATTTATTTTTCAGGGTGACTTTATAAAATGAGTTTAAATGATATCAAACAGTTTTGGGGCTCATAGTTTGTGGTATCCTCAAAGTTCCTTTGACACTTACACATATTGAGAACTAGAATTTCAGGCGTCAGACACTTCCATACACATATGGAATACTTTGGTGAAAACTACCTTAAGGGTCAGAAATGAACTCATTCTGCACCATTAAGAGAGTGCATGCCAAAACACCCAAAACGTCGAATACAGCTGGAACTGGAAGTCCCTCCAAAAAGTGATGAAAAGATGATAAGAGAACTGGACAACGCTGAAATACCTTCAGGGATTTCAAGCAAGTACTGGCTGTGTCCTACATGTGCCAATAATCTTCATTTTTTTTCATACATCAATTGTTATGGGGTAGGGTGGCCTTTTCTGGTCAAATTTACACAAAGTCTCCCAAAAGCACGTGGAAATTATTTTTCTGGATGCCTTTCGTTTACATTATATTAGATTTTGGGACAATTATCTATTGAGTCCCTTGATTTATTCATACAAACGGGACCCGGATGCAACACTGCTAAAGAGCAAAGCGAGATGCCACGTATAGCTCTTTAATCCCAGAGATTATCAAGGAATTACAGACTTTCAGGCAAGGCTTGACTTCACACAACACGTTCCTGTCCGTTGGACTAGCCCATCAACCTCTACTTAATGCAGCCGTGTGCGCTCATAACACTCACACACACACACACACACACACACACGCACACACACACAGTAATCTATCGCCAGGGGCAGGCCAAAGTGACATTAGCATCACACCTGTTCACAAGGTACATTGCACCAGTGCATAGCAGGCTGTGTCATGTCTCACTTCAATAGCACCTGGAGGCACCTTGGCACACTGTTGGGTTCATGGGGAGGTTACAGAGGATAGTCTTTCTTTTTATTGTTGGAAGGATAAATTACTATTATGCAATAAACAGTTTATATAAGGTCATGGAAACTTCTTTGGTAAGAATAATGAAATCTGTACAAGAAAATAGAACATTTCTGAGACATACAAACTTTTTGTTTGCTGTCCGTCAGAAACCTTTCTGTCTCTCTGTCTTAACAATTCATTGATACCCTCAATAGAGGAAAGCAGTGAGCACACTAACTAAAATGTAATCATTGTTTTAATGTTACGCCAAGTAGCACGTCTGCCTCACAGTTCTGAGGTTGGGGGATCAAATCACAGTTACAGCCATCCTGTGTGTAGTTAAGGGACTCTGGCCTCTCTCTCCTGTGACCGTAATGAGTATAAGCTTCATAGAAAATCCATGGACGGATTAGTATTGACACCTGACACAACTTTCCAAAGTGACACAAACTACAATAGTAGTATTTAATGGATTGTCATAACATTAACATATACTGTACATTCATTATTTGGTAAAGAACACATGGGCAAGAATTTATTTCAGCCAACGTGGATCAAATTCCCATGGATCAATAAAACAATGTACAGCATTAAACGTGCGCACAAACAGTGAAGTTTGGGAAACAGTACAATACATAATATCTACAGGAATTAGGAGAAAGTCGTTCGAAAAGCACTATTCCGTGTTATGGCCACATTACATAATTTATTCCCCACTGGAGCATCATAATGTCCATCGCTGGTCAAAACAAAAAGCCCAAAACCTTGTCCTGGGCATGTATTAGAAATTCTATCACAAAGCCACACCATTAAACTCCAAAAGAAAGTGAATAAAGCGTGGACTGATCATATCAAGCAACAGAAGCATTGTGGTACTGTCACAAAAGGCTGTGGAATCTCTGTTCTGACATGCTTCCAAATCAGGACTATGACATTAATCATTTTTACCGTAATTAGTATGCCCCGTTCTCCATCGAAGGACATGATGAGACAGGAGACGATATTGAGGAGTGAGAAGGCCATGGCTCAGGGAACAATCAATATCCTTCAATCAGAAAAATGGGGTTCAATACCTCCAGAGTTCTCTTCTCTTTTTTTTAAATATAAAAAATGAAGTGTAAAGGGAAGGTGGAGCCCCTGTCCCACAAGTGGTCATAATATCTGCCCTAATTTTAAGGCTTCTTCTTTACTGTGGGGATGCACTGTACAGTCCTGTAACTTGGCTCCAAAATGTTCTTACATGATTCATTTTTTAAAAACCTGTTCTGTTCTGCTGCTTAGTCATGCTGTACCATGGATCGGTATGCCTTTTAATGCCCAACTAGTTCGGCTGTGCAACAGTAGCATTTGATGATATGTTCCCTCTGTTGTTTTTTCTTATGAGATGGAAATTAATTGGAAATGCAGATGGACGGAACAAGATTTGAGAGTGGGCAGAGAGCAAAGACAAAATGTGAACAGAGAAGGCAGTGGTACATCTTGTGAGGAAGGAATGTGACGGGTAGCAAAAAAAAAAAAATGGACGGGACAGTACAGGATGGAGGTAGTGAGCGAGGCAGTGCTACTGGTGTGTAGTAGGAATGGCTATACAGTGCCAGTCACCCCTGCAAAGAATTTTAGTGCAAAGGAGAGAAAAGTCCAGGAAGATCGAGTAAACACAAGGGCTACGTACAGCAATAACTCTAACTCTGCTTCAACTGCACAAAATCACTGTCGCAGCTCACAGAATATTGCAACCTTGTAATTCATGAGAGATGGCAATCATTCCTCCTCCCCCCTGCGTACACTGATTAGCTCTCAATGCACACGAATGTGCTGGGAATCGCTGATCTAATGAATGAGGGCCATGGTCATGGCAGTTAATGGCAACTGAACAGCCAAAAGGGAATTAAAAGACTAAGTCGTCAGAAAGACAACAAAAGCAGTAGCAATCCGATGTGTCTGAAACCCAAACTACTGCTTGGTTGTAAGTTAACAACACAGACTGAGAAGTTACCATGATGATGTTCCATTTTCCCATCCTCAGTGGTGCTTTTCTGCCGGAGGTGTGCTTGGCTGCCTGTGTTGTGTCTCAGTAATCGCATTGAGGCACCATGATTGGCTGCCTCTGGGCAGCGCCTAAAGACGGCCTTGCCTTTACCGGCTGAGGCAATCACTGCTTCGCTGACATCAGGCACCACTTTTCTGTCTCTTGTAGCAGAAAAATGAAGCACTGAATGGTGCTCTTAACTGGTTTTCACTTCTCAACAGCAGAAAAGCAGCATCTACATTTAAAGGGAAATGTCCCCAATGTGTGGCCTCCACAATTATTGACGCCTTGCAAACGGGGCACCTCAAATAGACACTGACATTTTCCCTTGGGGAAAATAAGCAGGTCTTTAACACAACACACAATGCCTACATAGCTGAGCATTTCATCTGTAAAGCTGACGGGGTTGGTGGAGTTGAAAAAGAAGGAGTATGTTAGCAGAGCATTCCAAAGCAAAAGATGCTAAACATTGCAACGTCGACCATGAAAAACAAATTAACGATCACATGTCCACTGACAAGAAAAGAGAGCACCTCTCTGGAAGGCAAGAAAATTAGATAAAAATAAACACCTTACCCCAGAAAATATGGTGGATATTTACATATACGGCGGCACGGTGTGCGACTGGTTAGAGCGTCTGCCTCACAGTTCTGAGGACCGGGGTTCAATTCCCCGGCCCCGCCTGTGTGGAGTTTGCATGTTCTCCCCGTGCCTGCGTGGGTTTTCTCCGGGCACTCCGATTTCCTCCCACGTCCCCCCCAAAAAACCATGCATGGTAGGTTAATCGACAACTCTAAATGGCCCGTAGGTGTGAATGTGAGTGCGAATGTTTGTTTGTTTGTTTGTATGTGCCCTGCGATTGGCTGGCAACCAGTTCAGGGTGTACCCCGCCTCCTGCCCGATGATAGCTGGGATAGGCTCCAGCACGCCCGCGACCCGCGTGTGGAGAAGCGGCTCAGAAAATGGATGGATGGATTTACATATACATTTTGGTTGTGGGATCATTAATTACCTGTTGTGTGTCATGTTAGTGCATAATGTGGTATTTCCGCCCTCCTAACATAATCCAGATTACGTGTTGTCAGTGGTGAGGAGAGATTAGTGCACCATCATGGTTGATTTAGGTATTATCTCACTGATGCAGCCCTCGTATAGCTTTTCCACTGAGGCAGTATCCCAGGACCGGTGCAACGGTGTTTCTCTGGGTTGTTTATTTGTAACTTCCATCCATCCATCCATTTTCTGAGCCGCTTATCCTCACAAGGCGGGGTACTCCCTGAATTGGTTGCCAGCCAATCGCAGGGCACACAGAAACAAACAACCATTCGCACTCACATTCACACCTACGGGCAATTTCGAATCGTCAATTAGCCTAGCATGCATGTTTTGGGGAGGTGGGAGGAAACCAGACTGCCCGGAGAAAACCCACGCAGGCACGGCGAGAACATGCAAACTCCACACTTGAACCCCGGTCCTTAGAACTGTGAGGTAAACGCTCTAACCAGTCGTCCACTGTGCCGCCTATTTGTAACTTGGAGTGTTTAAAATATACTGAAACGGACAAGATAAACCTAATACTCAATTGGGCAATATACAATCTAATACATAATAGGGCTGCAATTTGCAGGCGCGTGTTAATAGACCATTAAATGACTGTTTTACCCAGTGGCCGTTTGAGTTGTTATGGCCCAATACAGTGAAGAAACAGAGGCCCTTATAATGGCTGCAGTCATGTTGCAAATGTGAAAACGATGCCTTATATACAGTAGTTATTTTATTATAAAGAGAAATAGTCTGTTGCAGTATTATTTTAGAAGTATATTACAGTACTTTAACTTCTTATGTTCATAATTAATACCTCACCATAGTCACAAGTGGGCCTCAAAACGCCATTATTTATTATATTAGCATCTGAACACACTGCAGTAAATTACTATAGCATAAATGTATTTATTTAAGTGATTCATTAGTATCCAATGCTGTAAAATGTTTATCAGGGTAGTAATGATTAGATACGCACTGTATATGATATGACATCAGAAGTTATCTTCCAGTTTTGTTTGTGGGATAAAATCAAGGTTCTGGGTTGGAATCCCAGCAGCGGCTTTCCTGCGTGACGTATGCATGTTCGCCCAGTGCTTGCACGGATTTTCTCCTGGTACTCAGGCTTCCTCCCACATCCCAAAAGTGTGCTTCTTAGGTTAATTAAAGACAAAATTGTTCTTAGGGTGTGGATGTGAGTGTGAATGATGGTTGTTTGTCTGTGCCCTCTGATTGGCTGGCGACCGGTCCAGGGTGCACCCTGCCTCTCCCCCGGGCAGCTGGGATTGGTTCAAGTGAGGATACGCAGTATAGAAAATGGATAGATGCAAAATGTATATTATTCTTATTATTATTATCTTAAACGTTATTAATCAAATTATACAACGTTTTTCATGACCTTTTTTTCATGACTTCTTCTAATACTCACACTCATAACTACTATGTAAATATGGTGTAGCAGTGAATGTTACTTCATGTATCTTACATGTCCCAAGACTTATTTGGACTATTCTATGTTTAGTTTTACAAATGTCATCAATTATGTCAACTGGGAAAGTTTTAGTCTGCAGATGAGACTTCCCAAGACGTCATAGAAAAGTTTTTTTTTTTTTTTTTTTTTTTTTTTACTCCACCTGACTGGGGATCTTTAACTAGTAGATTCCATCTCTATCGACCTGTTACATCCCATCCACTGTAGTTGAGTTTCCAACTTGGAAACCAAAGTCACACTGTTTCCTTATGTGCGTGTTCTATCGTGGATTGCATACGCGCACACAATGCGTTCCCCTATTGGCTGTGTCTCCCTGTTGAGTGAATGGAGAGTTTTGCTGTCGCTGTCCATGGTGCATAACGTTGCTAAAGACCTCGTTGAATGCAAATGTCGTGTTGTAGTTCGCGCAATAACATCAAGTGACAGCCAAGTGCGCACCAGCAGATGGGCAACCTTAATACTAAAGCAGCGCCAATTATATGTCCAGCTTCCAAAGAGACTTACTAGTATACTTACTCTTGGTGATCTTTTGTAAACCGAGCACATCCTCGGGCGTGATGACGCTGTTTCTGCGCAGTTCTTCCTCGGTGGTGACGGGGATGCCCATGTCTGACGAGTTGCACCCTTGCTGCACTTTCATGTCCAGCGAGGAGCACTTGTGCGTGGAGCAGGCTGGCGGCCACTGGCGTTGGTTTTGTTTTGTGTTTTGTTTTTCTTCCTGACAGGAGGTGGAAGGAACTGTCGTCGTCGCCGTCCTCGACGTCTTAACGGTGGCCGCGGGGAGGCGATTTGCTTGCGTCGAAGGCTGCTTAATACACCGCGCTGAGAGCAGGCTCAGTGCCCGGGTCCAAAATAGCCCATTCTCCGTGCCTCGCACCTCCCCTCCTTCTCCTCTCGATCCGGTAAAAGATCCAAATCAGCCCTTAGCGCCCTCCCTCCTTCACTCGCGCACAGGCTAATCCAAATCCTGCGGCTTTAAAAGAGCGCTGCATGTGCACGCCTGACAGTCTGCACCCGTTTGCTCATCAACACTGTGTGCACCATTTTAGACATGCTCGCCATCTCTCTCTCTCCTCTCTCTCTCACACACTCTCTGCCACTACGTTAAGTACACTTGCATGGGGGGCGGGGGGTGACAAGGGGGCAGTGCGCCACCTTACAATTATAATTAAAATCTCTAAAATCTCTATTGTCATTGCACAGTGAGTTCAGTTTATTATTCTCACTGTAATCTCTCAAGGAGAAATTCTACCCATGCTCTACTGTGTATGTATGCTTTTTTTTTTATTAAAAAAAAAAATATTTTTTTATAGTGTGTGTGTTGGACACCATGGAACCAGATTGCACACATGCAGGCATGTAAGGAGAGATGTCAGAGTGTAAGGGGTGCGCAGACAGCGGAGGTCCTCTTGAGCTGACCTGTTCGGGACAGTGATTTGCTCAAGGGCACCTAGACAGTAGCCAGGAAGACTAGCATCGCTCGAACAAAGTCTTTTAAAAAATTGTCCGCAGTGGGACAACTTTAATCCTCCTGTTCCAAAGCTACGACATAACCTGTTTCGTGGTTACGAACCTGTTTGCGGAGCGGTGTAATATGTCGGCACGCTTAGTTACCGGCATAGTTTTTTTATTTTTTTTTAAAAAAAATTTTAAACATATTGTTTTAACTTTATGGCGGTCAGCATGGTTTTATAATGACATTGACATAGTAATTAGCTTTTACCCAATTTACAAAAAATGGCAAAGGTACTAAGATGCATTTGATAAGGCCAAAGTGTCACTCATTATCCCATATCGGCTGCAACTGGAGTATGCCTCCAACAAAGGGAGCAAAGGAAATTGAAGCACAAAAGAATCAAGATTACTTTTTGCCCTCAAAATTACAAACCGATTCAAAGCGTTTCTGTCCTCTTGCAAGTGCACTTAAAATACAATATGTCGATACAAAACATCTATATAAAAGTTCAATCTTGTCTTCTCCCTCTTCTGCTTCGCCACCGCTTTGGTTTCGTTTCGACATACTCTAGATTCGTGTAACAGTGCAGCATTTGCAGTGTATCTACAGTACAAGTAATCTAGCAATGCTATGCGCAATGTGCTACAATGTCATTAGACCTTAAGTCTGGCAACAGTTATTAAACCCATTTTGTAAAGATGATCAAATTATTTGACTCTTTTCATGCAGATCTTCTAATGAGTTGGAGATAACATTTCTAGCTGCGGGCATTGTTTGTCAAAACAGCGGAGGATGCCTTTAATCATGGCTATTCGGCATGCTATTTCAATGAATAATTATAACCAAGTGAGCGTAGGTCAATAAAGGAATGATATTTTCCCTGCGGTACTGTTCAATGAAATGCAAAGCAATGACATCATACTACAAGAAAACACGTGAACAAAAGTATGCAGGTGTAAAAAACATTTTGACGTTGTAAATTTGTGTTTGAACATTGAAGATGCCAGCATCCCTGAGAAGGTGAAAATGTAAGTCTTCTTGGCGAACCCACAAATGCGCTCAAGTGGGCCGACCAAAAATGACAATGTCTGCAAAAGGTACAACCCTGCACAGCCACCAGAGGTCCTGTGTGTTGTTCTGAAAGGATATCTACTGCAGGGCCTCATGTGCTGATCTGAGAACTGTCCATGGTATACATAGTATTATACAGTTGGTGGAATGATCATCAGCTATCTTTATGCTATGGGAGACTGCTTTGTTATGTATGTCATTGCACTGGAAGCACATATGTGGGTGGATATAAATGAAAGCTATAGAACCTCTGGAAAAGTACCACAACAAATGTAAAACATAAACTGCTAACTATCAAGAAAACATGATCAAATCTTATTTTCTTTCATATGAAGTCTGGAGACAGAAAGCATTACTACCTAGGACTTTTTACCAATAGTACATCAATTTAGGAAGCCTTATTTACTCCCAAACAGTGCTGGCAAAATCCGTGAAAAAAAATTGAGAAGCAATGTGCTTTGTGCGGCGGCACGGTAGCGTCAGGCTCACAGTTCTGAGGATCCGGGTTCAATCCCCGGCCCCGCCTGTGTGGAGTTTGCATGTTCTCCCCGTGCCTGCGTGGGTTTTCTCCGGGCACTCCGGTTTCCTCCCACATCCCAAAAACATGCATGAATTGGAGACTCTAAATTGCCCGTCGGTGTGACTGTGAGTGCAAATGGTTGTTTGTTTGTATGTGCCCTGCGATTGGCTGGCAACCAGTTCAGGGTGTACGCCGCCTCCTGCCCGATGACAGCTGGGATAGGCTCCAGCACGCCCGCGACCCTAGTGAGGAGAAGCGGCTCAGAAAATGGATGGATGGATGGATGTGCTTTGTGCAGGAAAGTGGTCAGTGAAGAAATTGCAAGGCCCTTGCAGTTAGTGTGACCTTTTTGCCCATAGCCTGACCGGCTTTAGGCGGTAAACTCGAAGCAGCCTCTGCGGTGCGTCTGCATGTCTCTCACTCTACGGATGGGCTGGATCTGGGGACGGTGCGCTCCCCACTCATTCCAGTGCTTGAACGGGCCTATCTCCAGGACATACTGGTAACCACGGTAGCCAGGGTACTGGTAGGCCACCCACCTATGAAGAAGAGGGCATGAACCATAAATATACATAGATACTCACCAACCACAACACTAAGTACAGATGTCAACCAGCATCACGGAACAGCCTGTCTTTAATTTTGGAGGTTCCACTGTATGTATTTTAAAGGTATAATCCACAACTATTTTTGTTAAAAAAATAAATAAAAATAAAAAAATCACCCAAGACAGGACAAGAGTAGATGACAGAATGCTGATTAAGCCTATCACCTTGTGACACATCTTGACATATTTTTCAATATTTTAATGACTATCCTATACATTCCTGCGCTGGATCACTTGGTGGCGCTCTAAAATGACGTAGCGGAAATGACGTATTTTACCTACGAAGGGGCAGGCCCATATATGGACAATATGCAGGTCGACTGAGCCATACAGAAAGGAGAAAGCATGCGGGGTTGGAAGGAGGAGGAGGAGGCCGGACAAGCGTTTAGCCTCCGTCATGTCGAAACGACAAAGGCTTTGTTGTAATGCTGAATTCCAGCGTTAGGGGGTGCTAGAAATCGCGGATTATAACTTTACATGCATTGTACGGTCGGCAGTGTATGCAGATGCGTTTTACTGTAAATCGGCCTCAGGTTGAGATACGCGCACCTCTAGGGTAGTCATGCCTCATTGTCCTGGTAGTCATGCCTCCTTGCCAATACTGAATTTACCATTGTGACTGGCCTGACTGACATGAGAAGGTCACATCTGCAGCTGTTGGACCAGGTGTCCCATCTGGGGTATTCTCCCTTCTCCAGCACATGAACACATGAACTTCTCACCTGTCATGTTCTGCTGCTCAAAGCCCACCCAGCTGCAATGCCACACACACACACATACATTAGGCATTTATTTTATCAACAGAGACATACTGCACTATGATGGCACTGTAGTTCTCATGATTTACGGCCCATTCTCGACCCGGATGGAGCCGATTCTCTCGAAACCCTTCTCGCATAGGTTACGACACTCTCCGAACAGGTCCATTTTCCGGCCTTGGAAGTTCTCAAATTCATAGAGGAAAATCTTTGGAGAAGAACAATAGATTAGGAATTAGAGTAATTCCAACCAATCTGGCTGCTCGCTCACTTCATCGGTGGGCTTTTTAGTACCTTATGATTACGCAGCCCCATGGCGGGGTGGCTGCCAATGCTGCCTTGAGCACCCGAATGAGACATCGTCAGATCTACAGAGAAACAGGAAGAAACGCACAGTTAGACACGTTTAGTGTTCGGTGTGCGCTTTCACAGTTTAAGAGCTATATGATTCACACCATAATTTAATATGATAAGCAATTTTCAACGTAATATCCAGTTCAATCAACACTATGATTTCATGACTTTTCTGTCAGTTTTAATTATATCCCCAGAGTTTGTCCTGTGAGAGAAAATCTAAAAGCTGAAAAGCCCACAAATGTAAAATTGACGGATTTCATTTAGAAGAGGAATGAAAATGAGAAGCGCCCTTCAATCTTGTTTTTTTTTTTTTTTTTTTTTGGGTGTGTCAGTTTTACAAGCACAGTTTTACAGCCACAGTGAGCCGCTAAATAGTAAGAGAATAAATCAATCACAACCTGCTGCATTTTATGTCAGTGTTCCATCTGTTCACTCAAGGTGCATGAGGAGAATCCAACCACAGGAAAACAACAGTCTAACCCTTCCATCCTCTGCCAGTTATACAGTAAAAACTTACTTTTACACAAGCAGCTTGAAATGGGTTGCTCTTTAGAGACAGTGATAGGTACTACGTAAGCGAGAGGGGATGTATATATACATTTACGTCCAGTGTGATAGAACAGAGGGAGGTTTATGACTTCTCATTGGCTGATTGCTGTTTTGGAGCATAGAGCCGGGGTTCAATTGCTTAGATAAGTCGTGCTGACTTGGCTGACTGTTTTGTTGTACAGCCCCATTGTTGGAAGCGCGGGCATTCGCTGTCATCAGCATAAAGTTAAACTCACACACACTCTCGGCAGTGTTCAGCATCTTTTAAGCCCTTCTAATGTCTTTAATTTCTTTACGATTTAAAGCCTCTGGATTTAACGTTCTCTTCAGATTTTTGGCTTCAGCTTCTGTTCTTATTTTGAGGCCTATGTTGTTGCGTGTGGTGTACTGACTGTAGGAAAACCATCGACACACCCTTCCGTTAAAGACGGAAAAACACAATGCTCGCTGAAATAATTTGAAACTGATAGTACAATAATAATTCACAGTGACAATTAGCCATTGCTTTAATTTTTTGATCCAACAAAATTACTTAATTCAAACCAGAAACTATTGGAGCACTTGACTCAAAATCAGCGTTCGCACTGCCCGTTCGCCACCTCACTAATGGCTAATTGAAACGGAATGCGGCGAAGCGAATATTGCCCACGTTTGCCACGCTGGCGAATCAAAATTGCCTGCGTAAAAACTCAAAAGCCCTTCCTGACAAAAGTTACAATGAGCGCGCTCATTCTGCCACTTCAATCCGCCGCCCATCCGCTGCTGGCTAAGCACTCAGGCTCATGGGCTTTCCCAGCTGCGGGGAAGACAAGACCCAATGCCGCTTGGTGCCGAATTCAACCATGCATATTTATTACTGTGACGTACGTTTAAAGTGTCGAGGGTCAACGTGTCCTGCAATTCACATTAGTTCTCGCAGCTAGCTAGCTGGCTGCTTCATTAACGCACGAGCCGCGAATCCCTCTTTGGTTGTCATGCAAGGCCGTACGTAGCTATCTCGTCATTTGAGGGATGACGGCAAACACGGTCACGGCCTTCCCCTTGCCCCCCTTGTCTAATTTAGACCACTTTGTCCTGCTTTTGAAATCTGTTACAATTATCTGACAGCTAAAGTTAGACTGCTAATATTCACTATTTTCTATTTTTCCATATCGTTCAGCCCTACTCCTGATTGATGACTAGTTTTAATTGGGCCCACATCGTTAAAGCGTATCGGCTTCACAGTGACGAGGACTGGCTAAGGGATTTAGCCACATAAACACCTGATTTTGTGGCTAACTAAAACGCAGGTGTGGCTAGGAGATTTTTAGTCTGTTTAGCCACATTGGCAAAGAGATTTCATGACCCAGTGCCAACCCTGAAAAGCAAATGCTCTATCGTCTAGTTACACTTCAGAACCTTCTCAAGCGCTAAGTATTTACATCCAAATATGAAATACTATGACTTCATTTACAATTATAATTTTGAGCCACTAAAAATTCAAGTACTTTGCCTAAAATGCAATTACTGAATACTAAATGGCATATCATATACCCAAAATGCTTGTACACGTGTCGAGTCAAACCAATTTTACTGTGCGGCTAGGCTGTATGATGAAGACTAGTTATGCAGCCCTTTGTATTAGAATGCTACACGATATACAGCATTTAGATATTTTCATAAGACATGTCACAGTATTAGTTTGAACTATGGCTCCTCACAAAATACCAGACTTAAACTTATGCAACTATAAAACTACAAATGGTTTCCTTTTCAGTAATCAAGTTATTCACCATAAACACAAAGGTATAACTTACTAATAGTACGCCGGCTTTATTCCACCCTATGAAATACTGAAATCCAAACTTGACAATGCTATTATATGTTATAGTCCATGAAGATTAAAACATGTGAATTTGTAGTATGTGTCCTTAATTTAGAAAAATGCATTTTATGCTTAAAAAATTGATAACACGCTGCCTCAGTAACGCAAAAATGTTTACGAGGGTAATTTATAACACCAATGCATGTGACAAGGTCTGTTGTCAGTGAGTGTAAATGTTTGTGTGTAGGTAAGTGTATTTCTTTGTGCGCCATGCTCGTGTGATTGAATGCACCTCTGTCAATGACAGTGTATGTATGCATGCGCATTGCTGAGCATGTGACAGAAGACGTGAGCCTGATGGGGATAGACATGAGAGATGGACTAAACTATGTAAGTACTTTCTTTTCATACAAATGAAACCTGGTTAGGAGAATATAAAAGACCTATACTCTAATAAATACATGATCGAATCTCGTCGTTAATGAACATTATTTTCCCTTTTCACCCAGAAGACCTCTGCGATAAGTGTTCTGGTCGATGTTGTTTGTTCTGCGGTTCTTTTGCAACTTGTGCTTATCAGCACTGGGCATGTTGCCCTTCATCTCGTTCCACTTTGGAACATTAAAACCCGGCAGCTCAGTGTTGAACAATGGCATTACCAGCAATGTGCTGACTGTGGTCCAGACCTACAAGCCCTGTTACTTTTCAGCACCACCGTGTATAAATAGTCCCATAGGGTTTGGGGTCAGAACGCCGTTATTGTGGAGCCCCCCCTCCCCTGTGAACTACTATTCTTTTGGGGCCTGGTCAGGTAAGCCATCATTCTATTCAGCCTATAGGAGAACATTGTCTCTTTACATTTTTGTGTGTCCTTTGCCTCTGCTGTTTTTGCTGAGACACTACATGCTGTAAATGTATAAGAGAGGTCCAACCACACAGCCACAGCGAGAATATATCACAATTGAGCATGTGCAACCCCTCTTTGGAGGAAAGGCAAACATGTAAGCTCACTGGCCATAACATTAGATGCACTTGCACCATCTGATGACATCCAATTCAAGAGCTATGCCAAACATTTTGTTGGTAACCCTAACATTTGGAATATTCAGAACTTCTTTTAGCTACATTGAAGAACCAAAATACAAGGAACACCTTTCCCTAATAGGATATACAGTACAGTAGTGCTAAATGAAGACCTCTAAGACAGTGTCAATTGAAAATGATCATTATTATCTTTGTAAAGGCAACATTTTAGATACAGCTCCTCCATGGGATTCCATTAGATTGTGCAGAAGGGTATACAATGTCTGCAATTGGCTGGCAACCAGTTCAGGGTGTACCCCGCCTCCTGCCCGATGATGGCTGGGACAGGCTCCGGCACGCCCGCGACCCTAGTGAGGAGAAGCGGCTCAGAAAATGGATGGATGGATGGTATACAATGTCAAAATTCCATCGACAGTACATTGCCATCATAATAAATGTTTTCTCGAATATATCATGAAATATAAATATGAGTTACATATTTTCAGTCTTTATATGGTTCCTAATTGCGCCTCAGCCAAAATAAATGAAAAATAACAACATGAACATGATTTCTCCACCTCTCTGCTCTGAAGGTAAATCTCCCCTACGAGACGCGATAGCATGGCTCTGAATAACCCCAACCCACTGGGACCATGGAAGGTGAGTCTTACCTATAGATGAATGATTATTAACCAAAGTTGATTAGTAGCGATGCCTGGTCTGATAATGGCAATGATCTGTACACACATCAGTGTGTGTCATGTGCACATTTATGCGTTTATGTCCACTCCAGATCACCGTTTATGACCAGGAGAACTTCCAGGGAAAGCGTCTGGAGTTTACCTCCTCCTGCCAGAACATTATGGAGTCTGGCACTGACAACATCCGCTCCCTGAAGGTGGAGTGTGGAGCGTAAGTCTTGAAAAGTGTATATCAATATAGATACACAGTTCAATGTACCTTTTGCCATTTAATGGAAGAGCATTGAATTGTTTTGCCTGTCACTATATGTGTCTGGCATGGATAGATGAAGATACATTGTTTGTCGTGAATAAATAATTTATGTGCTACGACACAGTGGTTGGGAATCACTGCTGGCGCGAGCTCAGTTAACGGTCAATGCCCCATTCACAATCATACTGCGATTGACTGAGTCACTGAGCATCAGACCAGTGTGTCTTCCACCTAAAGTCAGCTTTGATAAACTGCAGCTCCTCACCAGCATGAATAAGATAAATGGTGTAGAAAATGCACGAATGCCTGAATGGATAGTGGGTGACTAACAAGCTGATTTTCTGGAAGTACGCCTCAATGGCTTTCCACAAGCATTTTTCTCCCATTTGATGATGTTCTGCCAGTCTCCTAAAATCTCAACTGTTTGACAATGCATGTGGGGACAGTTGGACAGGATATGAGCACTCCAGCTTCTGCGGACAGCAGTTTGTGCTGGAGAGAGGAGAGTACCCTCACTGGGAGTCGTGGAGTGGCAGCAATGCCTATCACACTGAGAGGATGATGTCCTTCCGCCCCATCTGCTCTGCTGTAAGTCTTCCTCCAAGCTGTGAAACCGAATGAGAGTTTAGTGCACACAGTCTGTCTCGCTTGTCATTAAAGCTGAATAACGGAGAGAATGACTGCTAGTTACAGCTAAAAATAACAGGCAGCAGTGTTTACTAATATAGACTGGACCTTCTACAGAACCACAAGGAGTCTAAGATGGTGGTGTTTGAGAAAGAGAACTTTACGGGACGCCAGTGGGAGATAAATGATGACTACCCATCACTGCAAGCTATGGGCTGGGGAACCAATGAGATTGGATCCATGCAAGTTAAGAGTGGCGCGTAAGTTGTGAACATTCATATAGACGATGATTTATAAGATTGGGAAGGGAAGTCAAAATCAGAAGTTACAATTAACCTTAACGTAATCTACATATTTGGCCTGTACTCTTGCTACAGCTGGGTGTGTTACCAGTTCCCTGGTTACCGTGGTTACCAGTACGTTCTGGAGTGTGATCGCCACGGCGGCGAGTACAAACATTACAGAGAATGGGGCTCCCATGCTCAATCGTTCCAAGTGCAGTCACTGCGTCGCATCCAGCAATGAGACCGCACGTCTCCTTGACCGAAAAGCTCCACGCCTTCCTCCTCTCCCTACTTCCTCCATAATCATTCCAACATTCCCTGGTGCGTTGTCACCAAAATGTCTGCCGCACTTCTGCTTTGTTCTGTTGCTCCATGGAAATTGAAATAAGAGAGATGACTGAATGGAATAAACGATAATGAGAGGGAGAAAGAGAGCAGCAGCAGCAGAGAAAGGCTGCTGACCCCCTGAGAAGAGAGGGGAAAACTGAGGGTGTCTTGAGATGTCTGTGAAGTTGTGATGTCATTCACACCCACCGGAAAAGAAAATGGGCAAGTCAAAATAAAGAGTAAAACAAGCGTCTGCTGCTAACAGTCACGTACTTGTTTGAAATGTATGTTTCAATTCAGTGTTCATCGTCACTCATGGGCCACAAATAGAACACATGCGCAATCTAACGAGACCCAATAAAGGAGCTCTATCCAAGACTGTAATTGTTCTGTTCGTCATATTATAGTGGGTTTGCCACTCTCTTGTCGCTAAATTACTTGTTTTTAAACAGCTCTCAATATGATGCAGTCCAGATGTACACCATGCACTACTACCACAATTAAAAAAAAAACATTTCGTTAATTTAATACCTGTTACCTGACAGTAAAAGTATTTTTTTTTAATCTTCCATCCATCCATTTTCTGAGCCGCTTCTCCTCACTAGGGTCGCGGGCGTGCTGGAGCCTATCCCAGCTGCCATCGGGCAGGAGGCGGGGTACACCCTGAACTGGTTGCCAGGCAATCGCAGGGCACATAGGAACAAACAACCATTCGCACTCACAGTCATGCCTATGGGCAATTTAGAGTCTCCAATTAATGCATGTTTTTGGGATGTGGGAGGAAACCGGAGTGCCCGGAGAAAACCCACGCAGGCACGGGGAGAACATGCAAACTCCACACAGGCGGGGCCGGGGATTGAACCCGGGTCCTCAGAACTGCGTGGCTGACGCTCTAACCAGTCGGCCACCCTGCCACTTTTTTTTTTTAATCTTAAAGAGAATAATTGATTACAGTTCTTGTAATTATATCGCATGAGTGTACCTAATGTTCTCGTCAATTAATATAAGTGGAATTTTAGTGAGCTGCGGCTTACAAGCAAATAAATAACGATTGGCTTACAGCGTGAAACCTCGTTTTCATGAATTTAATTTGTTCCGCGATTCCGTTTGTGAACTGAAACGTTCGAGAACCAAGGTAATATTTCGAATTGAAATAAATGGAAATGCAATTAATCCATTCCATCCCCAGAACAAAGTTTATTTACTTTATTTTTATTAGTGGGTTGTTGAAAAATTAATACAGTATAATATGAAAAAAATGAAAACACACTTGAATATGAAGAAATAAGACCTTGGGCCATAATTTCGTGACCGGCGTGTCTTCATCTGACGCCAATCAAAGAGGCTCCTCTCATTCCCTTTAAATGCGCCATGCTTTCTTTTCACATAACTCCTACTTAACAACATTAGCAATGAGCCATAAATAAACCAACAATTTGGAATAGCAATGATAATAGTGTGTTGGTATTGTGCGGGAGAACTTCATAAATGTTTCACACATCCTGGTTTAAGGTAAGTACTTACACCATATCACTGGATATATGTTGCTCTGTGCATACAGCGCGCTTAGAGCCCACTCGGGAAGACCTGGGAGGGAGCGGGTGGAACAAGCCAATTTTGAGGCAAGGGGGATGCTATATTTTATGTTTCGACCAAGTGCACTTGGTTAGACACTAACAAGTGGTTCGACACTTTTTTAGTCTGTTTAAAAATGACATACAGTAAAATTAAGTAAATAATCTCTCACATTTTAGGGATTAAATCGGGTGCTTTGCTATGCTTCACTGTAATTTTGTCTTGTTATTGGAAATGCCTTGCCTGTAGATTGAGTTGAGAAACATTCATTCATTTTCCGTACCGCTCATCCTCAGTAGGGTCGCGGGTGTGCTGGAACTATCTTCGGGCGAGAGGCAGGGTACACCCTGAACTGGTCGCCAGCCAATCGCAGGGCACATATAAAGAAACCATTCACACCTATGGGCAATTTAGTCTTCAATTAACCTACCATGCAAGTTTTTGGGTTGTGTGAGGAAACCGGAGTATCCGGGGAAAACCCACGGCATGGAGAGAACATGCAAACTCCACACAGGCGAGGCCGGATTTGAACCCGAGTCCTCAGAACTGTGAGGCAGATGTGCTTACCACTGTGCTGCCAGCTGAGAAACAGCAAGACAAAATGTGTGACATTTAATTGTTACATTTCTGGCATTCATTGCACGTGGCTAATGTATGGCTGCCTGTATTGTAAACTCCCATGACGTCAAAATGGCCAAAAATAAAACCCTCGTCATCGTCTCCCTTCTGCGTTATTAGGAATCCCACACGCGTTCCTGGCAAGACACGCCCCGCTGCAACATGATTGGCTCCTGCGTCGCGGGAAGGGCAGGCCACGTTCCTACACGTTCCTTCCTCATTTGAAGCCTCGCCCCTTTTTTTCGTGAAACGGAAGTTGTTCCTAGCGGAAGTATTTACTGCGGTCAAGCCAGCCTCCACTCGTAAAGTATCAGTCAAGCCAGCCGCCCCTAATTTCGTTCATACTAGGCATTACGGTAATAAGTCGCCAACGAGCCGCGAAAGCCACCTTCAAAATAAAAGCTTGACAATAATAGGGACGTCAATGCTTCGGTTATAACACTACCAGGAATGCAACCAGCAAAGTTCACTTGAATCTTGTGATGCATTAAAAAAAAAAATAGTTTATTTGATATCTTTGGATAAATAAATTCTAAATGGACTGCACTTATATGGGGCTTTATCTACACCATCACAGTGCCCAAAACGCTTTACAAAGCCTCACATTCACAAACCAATGGGCGACTGCTGCCATGCAAGGCAGTGCCAGGCCCACTGGCAGCAAATTAGGGTTCAGTGTCTTGCCCAAGGACACTTCGACATGCGGACAGTCGTAGCAGGGATTCCAACCTGCGCTACCAACGCCACCGCAAAATAATCCACTTGGTATTGTAAGACAAGTCCAGATCTGTGTGACAGACCACCAAGGACTCCACTAAAAGAGGTTTGATAAATATCTGATATTGTATTTCAAGATAAAAGTCTCTGAAAACTGCATATTTTGCTGTCATCGCAAAATCTATCCCCTTCATACATGGAGGAGACAATCCCAGCATGCTACTACACTACTGCCATCGCCATTTGATGTAGTATATCTGAAGTCTTTAAAAACCCCAGATTGTTTTATCATTAAATATGATTTTTTTTTGTCTTTCAAAATTCACACTTTAACCACTCTCACACAACACACAGTTCTTATTCCTGTATATTACAATATTTCACAAAAACAGTCAATTTTAAATTGTTTTCTGTTCCTGCAACACAGAAAAAAGATTGGTCTGAACATTTATTGGAGCTGAGAGTCTGTGGGTTTCCATGAAAACAGAAAACTGTGTACTCTCTGTATGATTTAACTGTTTAATGTTTATGTATTTATAGACATACATATTTACCTTTGTGGTCACATTTGTTAAATCTGTCAAATAAACTATATGTTTTAATGCATCTCAAGATTCAAATGAACGTTGCTGGTTGCATTCCTGGTAGCGTTGACGTCCCTATTATTGTCGGGCTTTTATTTTGAAGGTGGCTCACGCCGCTATTTGGCGACTTATTACCGTAATGCCTAGTACGAACGAAATTAGGGGCGGCTGGCTTGACTGCTACTTTACGAGTGGAGCTGTCTTGACCGCAGTGAGAAACTACGGCCGCCGCGGACGAACCAAACGTAACTGTTAATTTTCTCTTCGTAGTGAAAGTCCGGATGGTCCAGAGGTAGAGATATCAACATGGCGCACAGAAAGAAGCCGGAGCTCGCGACTGAAAAACTACGGGTGTCACTTTTCGTCTCTTTTGTCTGTGTTATGTTTCACCTCGTCGGCGCTGACGCCAGGCTACACCGGACACGAAGCCTCTCGACTGGCGAAACGGTCGAAAACTACGACACATACTACAATTACGTTGAACTCACCGGGCGTTTGCAGTCCTACGCCCAGAAATACGCTCACATAGCGAACCTGTCGAGCATAGGTCGCTCGGTGCAGGGCAGGGAGCTTTGGGTGATGCGGATCACCGAGGACCCCCATAGAGAGTCACCGGGGAAACCCAGGTTCAAATATATTGGCAACATGCACGGCGACGAGACCGTGTCCAGACAGGTTCTGGTCTATCTCGTGGACTACCTGCTGACTAAATACGAGGAGGAACCGCGGATAGCTCAACTGGTGAACACCGCTGATATCTACATCATGCCCAGTATGAACCCGGACGGCTTTGAGATGTCCAAAGAGGGGGACTGTGCCGGCCACAGAGCGGGGCGAAACAACGCCAAAAACAAGGACCTAAACAGGAGCTTCCCTGACCAGTATGCTCAAGTCATTACAAACCCAGATAGCATTCCTGAGGTCATGGCTGTTATCAGATGGATGCAGGACAAACAGTGAGTGAAACACACGCACGCACGCACGCAGACACACACACAGACAACTCACTACTAATTGTTTGAGGTTTTGTTGCCCTGAAGGTGGAATGAACTTCATAGTCCGGACTGGTGTCAAACACAGCAGTGTGTATACTCCACGGTAGATGCACACTGTCCCTTAGCAAGTCAAGTCATATTCTTCTGTTCTATTTGTACTGCAACAATCTCAGCAGCTTCTCATCTGACACATCATATGGGACATTGTACATGAAAGCGTACTCATGAACAACACAGAAAGAAATCCGTAGAATCGCACATTTTTATTCTCGTGATTTGGCATCGCCTCGCAGACACGTTGGCAGAGTAGTCGGCATAGCCACCGCACAGTTCTGAGGTTGCGGGGTTGGGTATGGCCTTAGGGGCATTCAACTTTGGAGGTGTGATTGTTTTCCAATCCCTCGAGGTAACTCTTACAACGTGCTCTTTTATCTTTAGGTTTGTTCTGTCTGGTAACCTGCACGGCGGAACTGTGGTTGCCAGCTACCCGTTTGATGACTCGGCCACCCACGCGCAGCAAGGTCATTACAGCCAATCAGCGGACGACGGCCTTTTTCGCTACTTGGCCCTGGTGTACTCCAAGAACCACCCGGTGATGAAGACTGGGCAGCCCAACTGTCCCGATACCCCAGAAGAGACCTTTAAAGATGGTATCACCAATGGGGCGCAGTGGTACGACGTAACAGGTAAAAAGGATTCAGTGTGATTATTTGACATGTTACAGGGAAAGAGCATGTGCTGTTTACACAGCAACTTTGGTCTTCTTGGCCTCTTTTCCTTGTCAGATCAGTCTGTTTTAATATACAACCTGACATGATCGACTGTGTGTTATCACTGTCGAGTAATAATATAGTACGGTATATCATTTTTAAAAAAGTTTACCAGAATACATTTGAAACTGCAATATGTACAAAACAGGAATGTTTTGCTACAGAGAACGGTAAAACTATAACCAGGCTAGTTTGTCCCAGCACATCGTGTTGCAAAAGCTATCGCCATGACAACATTGTCTCCGGCCCCATATCTCACTTGGAAAACGCCTGCTTGGGTTTTATCTACCCCGGGAATGTGAAGTTACTTTGCAAACTGAAGCTGTTTGGCTCGCATAATCTGAAGCAGAACACTGACGCTTACAGCTGCATCTCAATAAGGGACAAAACTCTGGGCGAGTTCATTGCATTTCCAAAACTGAAACGGATAAATTATACAAATTCATTCATCACAAGAAAATACTTTTCAGAAGGCCAATTCCAACCTCATTTCCATATTCACATTTTTATGACTGTTTCTTGGTGATTGTCGGATGTAGGTTTTCATTAGCTGTAAGCTAAACTCATCCAAATAATAGTAATAAAAAAATCATAACATTGTTTACTCTGTGTTGTGAATCAATATAAATATGAGTTTATGGATTGAGCTACAGAAATGCATGGTTTTCTAAGTCTAATTTATTGAGATGCACCTGTATATGCTTTTATTCAACAAAGCTGTGCCAGTGATTATGTTTCATGTAATTGAGCGTCAATAAAAACCTGTGATGGTGTAAAAGTCGTACATATATGTATTTTTTTTAACCATTGGTTTGTTGGTTAGGCTGTTGATTGCATGGCTTCTTAGAGTAACCATTTTTTCTTAAATTGTTTTTAATAGTTGCGGCTCACCCCTGTGGCCTTTTACGTGTTCATTTCCCCCGGCTGAATGTATGAGCTGACCAGGTTCGAAATATTCAGGGTGCTCTTAAGTTCACAGTATGCTCCACACAGTTTTTGTGAATGCTTGTAGTGTAGTTTTAGAGCAGTCCGCTCACTCTGGACATGCTATCATTATACATATTTGAATCATAATCTTTCTCTCTGTTCGGCATTGTTGAGAGCAGGAGTGCAAGGTTATGTTAAGACAGCTGCACACAAGAATCCTGGATAATCTCATCATGTTGTTTTTGGTTCAGTTGCAGGGGTTTCTCTTTTTGTCGCAGCGTGTTGGTAGTGTGTGAAGGGTCAATCACTAACTGTAATTTGTTCACGATTATCCAGTTCTGTCTAGTTCAGCCGCGTCGCTCCGTGTGCGGCTTGGCTTCGAGTTGGAAGCAAAGATGCTGCAGGGATGTTAAACTCGTATTACCCACACAAGAAATTGTCAGTGCCAGCAAGATAGTTGTTGAGGACCTCATTATCATCTGAAGCATGAGGAAATAGATTTATTTGCCTATTTTTTTGGTGGGTTTTTTCCAACCAGCATTACTCATGTTCTCGTCACCTATTTGTTTTGACTTGTTTTGTCATGCACGCATGCATTTTTTTTAATGGGTTAAACCTCCATCCATCCATCCATCCATTTTCTTTACCGCTTATCCTCACTAGGGTCGCGGGCTGGTGGAGCCTATCCACCAGGGTACACCCTGAACCGGTCGCCAGTCAATTGCAGGGCACATAGAAACAAACAACCAGTCGCACTCACATTCACACCTACAGGAAATTTAGAGTCTGGGTTAAACTTTTCTGACATTTTTTTTTTTTTCAAAGTACTGTACACACTTAGTGATGCATCCATTTTATTTTATTTTTCTGAAATGAATAATTATTGTTCAGATATTAAACTGATACATTTTTGTGTATAAATTAGTGTAGATGTAATCATTTTATTAGCTAAGAATTCAGCGACACAGACGAAGGTTTCTTTGTCACCTGTGGTTTAGTCCAGGATGTGACTGAATCCATTGTTTCATAATTTTGAGAAAATACATTTAATTGCAGTTCATAAAATCTATTTAAAATAAATTAACAAATAATTGAAAATTTGAATACTCTCATCCCACATTCATTGATTTCTGTGTTTCTAATTCTCACTTCCTGCTTGTTGTTTTAGGCTTAATTTCAATATGCAACATTCCAGCCCAGTGTCAACCTGTCAGCATTTACATGCAGTTCCTCAAGTTAGCGAAGAGTTCAGCTACACTTTGGCTTCATTGTCACCTGTTGTTTATGCTGCATAGTCCAGGGTGTGACTCTGGATCCGGTACATAAACAGGGATGTCAATTTAAGATTAAGGCAGTCATACTCAGTCAGCATACGGTGGTGTGTTTGCCTTGAGTAATCTGTTTGCATCTGCCATTCAATTTAAACCATTGAGCCTAACAGACAACAGTTCAGGTAATGTCTTTTTTTAGTCTGGTGACAGCCAAGGTTGAATTGTTGCCACACGTTGTTGGTTTAACATTATTTGTATGTTATTAGCAGGAGCGCTTTGAGGTTTGGTTTGGTTTACGTAGCACCCTGTATTTGCTGCCACCACAGGGAGTGAAACCTCTGGGACATTGCTCTGACACATCTTCTTACACGATCCACTGGCAAAATAAGCCCAGAGGGCTTGAAGCTTACAAGTTGGACAGCTAAAAAAAAAATAAGCACAACTCTGTTGCTAAAGTTGGAATTCATTTTGTAGAGCTGTGCCTGCAGACATACTGTTTGTGGCCTATATTGTACACCTGCTCTTAAAACAGCCACATGGAAAAGGTAGTTTACTGTGGAATTAGAGCATGTTTGTTTGTTTTCTGTGTGGTATTTACAGCCCTCATTGCTTCAGGTAAGCCTGTACCATACTAGACAAGACCTGTGTCATAACAGTTGCCTGATAAAAAGGCACTTTTGGGGCCTTTCACACATGTATAAATGTAGCCTTTTAGTGTAAATATATCGTCCACGTGTTATGTATTCCGCATGTTGACACTGCTGGCGTTCGTGAAGTCATTTTCTACTGATTGTTTCGCAAGGTGACATTTTTCAGGTTTTTGTGAGACCCAGTAAACTGCCATGACAACGCTCTAGTCAAGGGCTTTATAGCTGCTTTGTTCCAGTTCGACGACCAACCAGACCGCCCCCTGCTACCTCAAGCCACCCCTTGTTTATTGACTAATTTGTCCACTTAGGCAAACTAGAAATGCTTGGCTTGTGGCCACACATCTTTTGAATGGTGCCTTTAGAGAATCACAGTTTTCTCAACTGCTGGCATTGCGTGAATTGAGTATGTGTTTTGAAAAATCACTTGGGGATTTCTTTTAATGTTTGAAAGCATATTATTATCGGTTGTGCAGGAGGGATGCAGGACTACAACTATGTCTATGGAAACTGTCTTGAAATCACCTTGGAGCTAAGCTGCTGCAAATATCCCCAAGCTTCTGAGCTCCATAAGGAATGGGATCTTAACAAAGAGTCTCTCCTGGCCTACATTGAAAAGGTAGACATCATATTTGCTCATTAGCAGCTACAATATACTGTCAGGTTTGTATACACTCGATTGGGGGTCATCAATTCAAAGTTGAACGGTGTATTTCTGGAAATCGTCTTCAAGCCAAGGTAGATATTTATATTTATTGTTGACTTTCGCACTGAACTTGAATTCATAAAACATTCCTCAAATTAATGCTTAACTTTGCGTTTAAAGCAAAAGTGCTTTTGAACAAGAAATCGTAAAGTGCCTGACAATGGAAAAATAAACTAAATACAGCAAATAATAAAGAAAACTGTTTGATTGTGAAACCTTTTGAGTTGATGGACTCTTTTGTTGATAACCTACTTATGTGAAAATGTTTCAGGTTGAAACAATTTTTACTTATAATCAAGTACGTCTGGAATCACGAAATATACCTATTGACGACCTCTGCACTAGATAATCATTGTGTTGTTTTTTTTTTACACGTCTTTGGTTTATTACTTCTGCAACTGTTTTTTTTTTTTTTTTTTTTTTTTTTCCCCCCCCCCCCCATCTGGGTCATCTGCTTTCGGAGTGTGTTTGCTTGTTTCATACACGTAGGATACCTTTAAAATGTATTTACCTCTATATAATAAGATTGTGTGTGCCTAGGTCCATATTGGTGTCCGTGGCTATGTAAAAGATCACGTCAGTGGTTCAGCCCTCACCAATGCCAGCATAGTGGTTGCAGGCATCCGCCACAACCTGACCACTGGAAGATACGGGGACTACTACAGACTTCTACTCCCAGGAGTCTACAACATCACCGCTGTGGCCACAGGGTCTGTAAAACCAAAGAATGTTGTCAAATGCTTACTTGTTGAAAAATAATTACAGTATTTCCTCATTAGATAAAACACACATTAGCTAATGCATATTGATGAACTTCTTAGTAATGAAATTCACTGGAACCTGGGGTCGAACATGCTGGTATGGAAGTATACAAAGATGTTAACTACTGTATATTAAAACTATGCTAAAGTAAGAAATGAAGAGGTAGGCTTGCGGCAGGAGAATCGGCTACATCCAAGCTTTTTCCAACATAAAAAAATGTGAGATGGACATAGTGATGAATGATATATCCTGAAATTTTGCTTGGCGTCATGCAGTATGGTGGTTTGATCCCTAATGTTTTCACTTCATAAGCTTCACTTCAAACTTCATAAGCCAGTTTTTCCGGAAAATGGTGGTTGAATTCCAAATTGTATGACTTAAGGGACATTCACGTTACGAGGTTCCACTATCAAAACAAAAGTGCACAATTTTTCTTACGGCAACCATACAATTGCTAAGTATATTTTGGTACATACAGGAGATTTAAAGGTGTAGCTAAAGTATTTGATCTCTTCACAGGTACACACCCGTGACGGTCAACAATGTACAGGTCTTTGATGGAAATGCCACAGAACTTAATTTAGTTTTAGTACCAGTTGCCATCGAGCCAAACCTTGCAGGCAACGTCACTCTGACCACACCCTCTACCCCTTCAGCCACTGATATTAACCGCTACACCTCGAATACCAACACCGCTCCCTCCCACCGGTCCCAGGTGGTAACCTCAATGGGGAGTAAAACCACACCCATTCCTTCACCAACTGAGCCCCAGCCTGTTCAACCCCAGGAATTTCGGCACCACAACTATGCTGACATGGAGCTGTTTTTGCGCAAGTACAGCAGCGAGTTCCCGTCTATTGCTCATCTTTACTCTATTGGCCGCTCAGTGGAAGGCAGAGAGCTCTATGGGATGGTTATCTCAGACAACCCTACAGTTCATGAGCATGGTATAATGTATCTTTTCATCATGTCTCATAACAAACAAAGCCATTATCTGAAAGGAATTTTAATTTTGCCGCTCCCTCTCTGATTGCCTACCAGGTGAGGCGGAGTTTAAATATGTGGGCAACATGCATGGCAATGAAGTGGTTGGCCGGGAAATATTGCTCAACCTCATTGAGTACCTGTGCCTTAACTATGGTACCGACCGGGAAGTCACCGAGTTGGTCAACAACACTCGTATCCACATTATGCCTTCGATGAACCCTGATGGCTATGAAGTGGCCAATGAAGGTGAGAGAAGGAAACACACTTTGTGTAACACTTGTTATGTTGCAGGGCAACATTTTAACACACGATTACATGAGTGAAGGTGTGACAATACCGGATTGTAATTTGATCATCATGCTAATTGTATTAAAGTTCCTTGCGGATATGAAGCGCTTTATAGCAGGTCAAAAACAACTTGCCTTTTTGTAGGTGTCATTCATAAATGAAGCCAAATGCAAAAGGTTTTATCATAATAAACAAATGAGCGTCAGGTGTTTTACGTCTGTACACGGGCTCTCTACAATTTTATCCTTTTTTTCAAATGTTTTCACTTGCGCATTTAAGCTTCTCTTTATGCTATATGCGGTAATAGTATATACTGAACTCACCGAGCATAACTGAGTAAATAATCACAATCTCATGGGATCTAATGCAAGTTATGTATGATGCACGTCTTTTAAAAAATACTAACTCAGACTTATTTACATAATCAGCGGGGTGTATATACTGATCAGTGTTGTTGCAGTTTGTGTTGGTGTAGAAGTATTTTGCATCACACTGAAAATTGTTTCTAATATTTTGGTTAGTTTTTTAGCCACAGAGGGAGAAATTAGACCAATTGGAAACTATGAAAAATTAAATTGTACTGTAATTTCACACCAGCAGTTGCTTTTTGTTATTGTGAACGATCTTTGCACACACATCTGCCATTTCTTATCTTATTATTATTATTATTTTTTAGTTATAACGGCAAAGTCCCGAGCAGTTAATTTTGTGGTCTTGTTGCTTCTTGCCGATGCTTATAGATCACGATTGACATTTGTCCCCACACAGGTGATGTGAGAGGCTACCGAGGGCGCAACAACAGCAAAAATTTTGACCTGAATCGCAACTTCCCAGACCAGTTTGCCACCATCAAAGATCCCAGGCAGCCAGAGACTATCGCCATGATGAATTGGCTGAAAAGCAACCCTTTCGTGCTGTCAGCCAATCTACATGGAGGCACGGGCTGTTTATGAATATATTTACTCCCAAATACTAACTTGTCCGACTTGCCGACTTAAGTTTTTTTTCTGTATACGTACTGTATTGATATATGCTCCTGTATTCTTAGTCGTTTCCTTATTTGTGTGAGTTTAGGATCTCTGGTGGTTAACTACCCCTTTGATGATGATCGAGAGGGGAAAACGCGGTACAGCAAGTCTCCTGATGACAAGGTTTTTCAGCAGTTGGCTCGAACCTACTCACAGGTAACTGAATTGTGGCTTCATGCTGGTGTCGTGTCTTCCTGTGGTTTCATGTTCTAACTGAAATGGAAGCGCACCCCTGGCCCTTCAAAATCATTCATGAGGCAGGGACTTTCAACAGCACTCTTTGTGTTGTTTTTTTTCTCTTGTGTGTTCTCATGCAATTGTAGGAAAACCCTCTGATGCACAATGGGCACCCTTGTGTGAAACTCTACCCTGGGGAATACTTTGCGGACGGCATCACCAATGGCGCCAGCTGGTACAACGTTGCTGGTGGGTTGATGGACATACATAAAGTAATAAAAGACAAATAAGTGTGCAAAAATACAGGTACATCTAAAAAAATTAGAATATGGTAGGCATTTCTTTTTTTTTTTCAGTACTCATACATTATATAGATTCATTAAAGACTTGGGAAAATTATTTTCGGAGGGCAAATTCCTGCCTAATTTCTACATTAAAAATATTTGTTGTTGTTTCTTGATTATGTAATATTCTAGCTTCTAGAGATGGTGAAATTTGGGTTTTCGTTTACTGCAAGCTATAATCATCTAAGTTATACGTATTTAAAAAAAAAAACATGAAATATTTCACTCTGCATCTCTATAATATGAGTTTCAGCTTTTGAATTGAACTACCTAACTAAATTAAGCTTTTGACACTATTCTAATTTATTGAAATGTACTTGTAAAGATATCCTCACAGGCTATGTCATCAGGTACTCAACATGCAAACAATATAATGATATCCAAGACAGGAGCTGTATCATAAAGTCTGCCTTTTATGAAAACAATATTGTTGTACAATTGCACAGCATAATATACTGTTAAAAAAAGTCCCAATAAAGACTGAATATTATTGGTAAAGGGAGAATATTTTTATCTTGTATTGGATGGGTCACATTAGATCCGTAAATGTGCAATGTTGTTGTTGGTGAGTGTATATTAAGGTCTGTGGTGGAATTGATCAAAATATTCCAGTGGATGTCTGTAAATGAAAGCAGTAGTTTTAACTATTAACTATTCTATGTACTGGTAAATATGTTACAAAACTATGTTACAATAATTACAAAAACAAACCTTTCCCCAGGAGGCATGCAGGACTGGAATTACTTAAACACCAACTGTTTTGAGGTGACTATTGAGTTGGGTTGTGTGAAGTACCCCTTGGCCAAGGATCTGCCTAAGTATTGGGAACAAAATCGTCGATCTTTACTACAGTTTATCCATCAGGTAACAAAAACAAATCAAAATGTACTGGAATATTTTTCCTCTTCATCACAATTTTGAATTCATCATCTGTGCGTGTGTGTGTGTGTGTGTGTGTGAATTTGAACCACCAGGTTCACCATGGAATAAAAGGCACCGTCTCTGACATAAGGGATGGAATGGGAATACCCAATGCCACAATTCAGGTGGCGGACATCGACCACAATATCACCACAGCTCACACTGGTGACTACTGGAGACTGCTGGTCCCTGGGACTTATTCCATCACTGCCTCCGCCCATGGGTAAGATTTCAATGTCGAGACAAGAGCGCAAATCTTGTAGAAGCACTTACGGATTTCATCTGTCCTTTTAAGATATCAACCTGTGAGGACATATGCCACCGTTTCCAAGAATGGAGTGGAAGTGGTTGATTTCCGATTGACGCGGCTTCACTCAGACCCTAATGGCCTCTCGCCTTCTGGACCCCAGCCAACCCATAACCCATCTGAGGAGGAGTTCGAGAGCTTAATCAAGGACCTCTCTCTGGGCCAAGGTTTAGAACAGCTGGTCAAGAGTACGGACACAGAGAACAGTTTTAGATTCCGAGGTTATAAGGAGCTGTCTGCCTTCCTCCGAGGTCTTACCCTCAACTTTCCCAAAATTACATCCTTACAGAGGTAGGAAGCCTTGCTGTGTTATAGCCACCTTGAAACTCATGTTGATGGAATACATTCTTAAAATGTAATGTATGCTTCTTTTCCATCTAGTTTGGGCCATAGTGTTGAGTTTAGAACCATTTGGGCTCTGGAAATCTCCAACAACCCCGGAGAGGCTGAGCCCTCTGAGCCCAAGGTCCGCTTTGTAGCAGGGATCCATGGCAATGCCCCTGTGGGAACGGAGCTGCTTCTTGAGTTTGCTGCCTTGTTATGCATCAACTATGGCAAAAACTCTGTCATTACAAGGGTGAGTTTTATTCTCAGTACTTTTGAGTGATATTATACTTCTCTTGACATGCAACTCTTTGTTAAAATATCTACGTTTATATACGTTTTCCTCCCTTAGCTCATCAATGAGACCACTATTGTAATTGTGCCGTCAATCAATCCAGATGGAAGAGAGCAAGCGGTGGAGAAGCAGTGCACCTCCACCCAGGGTTTCACCAATACTCATGGCAAAGATCTGGATAAAGACTTCTTTGGTTAGTTACATAATTAGTTTGAATGAACAAATCTGACACGGAAACATAGTACTTATATGTATTGGCTTTTGTATGTAACTCCCCTTCTTAGGCAATGTATCCCACCGTGTGGTAGAACCACAGCCAGAGACCAAAGCAATGATGGACATGATTTTAGATAAAGGATATACACTGTCTGTGGCCTTAGATGGAGGATCGCTTGTGGCTACCTACCCTTATGACAAGCCTGTCCAATCAGGTAACTCTACAACCTGCATACCCTTTTACTTGTATATGGTTTCAATCCTTGCCTGTTTTCTTATAGCATATACACTAACTGGCTACAGCCTTTGGTACACCTACCAAAGAGATCCAATACAAGAACAGTGTCCACAATGTCGTTAAAGATTCCAATATTTCAAGTCACCTCTGCGTATGTTGCAGAGTACAGCTCCAATAATTAACCTTTTGTTAAATTGATTGCTGTCTGATATGATCATTCCAAACTAAGCATTATCTCTGAAATGACAGGATTTGTGATACAGCTCTTGCGTCTCATTAGATTACAGGTGTACCTAATGTTATGTCAAATAAGGGTAGCTTGCAATATACAGTAGTTGTGTGTGATTAATGGAATTGCCCAAAACATTACATTTCATGGAGTGACATAATGTGTTGTGTAGGCTTTACACGATCAGGATTTTTGGGGCCGATCTCCGATAAGCGAGTTTAAAAAAAACGATCACTGATCCGATCACAAGATGAAGCAATGTCTTTTTAAATGACTTGTTCATTTACTGTATATACTTGTGTACTGTATACTAGGCTTTACACGATCAGAATTTTTGGGACCGATCAGCGAGTTGGAAAAAAAACGTTAACCAATCACCGATCCGATCACAAGATTGAGCAATGTGTCTATTTAAATGACTTGTTCATTCATTCACTGTATGTACTTGTGTACTTAATTGCTCAAAATGTTTTATTTACAATAAATAATGCATCTTTGTTCATCTATTTATGCCAGTGAGGCATAGTGACAGACAGAACAAATGAATTGTCTTCTATTAGATGGCAGAAAGTACATACAGTAAGTAATGTATCCACTTATTGTGACATTTTTGTTTGTTGGTGTGCCGTGAGATTTTCCAATCGTAAAATATGTGCCTTGGCTCCATAAAGGTTGGAAATCACTGCTCTAATCAGGTCATGTATTCTGTCAAACCAACATTAGAACATGACAAAAATAATAAGGATGCTAACTTACGGTAATTGAATTACTTTATTGTAATTAAATTACGTCCCAGACACCAAAACTTTAGAGCATGATTCGACAGAACGTCTGCATGTTCGCTTACAACTGTTAGTGTTAGCACTAGCTTGCTAGGCTCCATAACACTTTGTTGCCTGTTTGCAAGCGGTATCGTATTAAAAGTAAGTGAACATACCTCAAGCAAGCCTTAAAAGTCCCACTCCCAAGCACCGGTGACCACAATACATGTTTTTCCGCATTTTGTTCTTATAAACACACCACACGGCGCGATCGATTATTGTTGTCGTCGCCGTGGTAACGAGAGTATCCGGTCGCATTTGACCTGACAAGCTGAAGGAAGCCCAGTGATCGTTAAAAAACGCGACGCGGTGGTATCGGAATACAAGATTTTATTGCAGTAGTCAGACATATCCGGGCATTACGTGTTGTCTGTCTGAGGCACCGCAAAAAAGTCCCATAACGGCGAATGTGTTTTCCCTGACAAGATTGAAATAAAACTTTATTGGCCGTCAGATAATTACAGTACTACATCACAAGACACGTGACAAGTGTAAAAATAAACTAGCTTTTGGATCGACGGCGACGTGGAGTAAATGTATTTTGCGGATCGGCGAATTCTGACATTAAAGCCGATCAGCATAAAATGCTGATTATAGGCCAAGACCGATCAAGCCGATCAGATTGGTGTAAAGTCTAGTGTTGTGTATTAATAAAATTCTAGTTATTGCTTTCAAAAGTATTAAACGCCTGCTCATTTTATTTCAGGTAAACAATAAATATAATATATATTTCCATCCCTTAAAGACCTACGTAAGATTAATAGTTTGTGTCTATTGATAAGATTAATAGTTTGTGTCTATTGATGTGTCCCGATGCTACCAGCATGTCCGTAGACGTTTTAGTTACATAATATAATTGGGTCACTGTGTCCTCACAGCCTAGATTGACTTGAAAAGCTAAAAAGAGAAAGTTTACGTAACTGCAAGTCTCAAAGACTTTGATAAAGATAGCACCTGAAAGCTGGTTGCTGCTCAGCATCACTGGATAGCACTAATCCTGACATTTTATTTTTATTTGTTTTACAGTGGAGAATGAAGGCACTCTGAAGTACTTGGCCAGCGTTTATTCCAACAACCATCCCAAGATGCACCTTGGCAACGCTGGATGTTCAAATAACGGGCAGGGTATGCTTTTTTTAATATATATTCTAATGATTTGCTTGTCACGGTGCTGTACGTATTTTTGTAGGAAAATGTGCAAAAGGGGCCTTTTTTCCCCCAAAATGATGTCCTTGTGCCTGAGTGAGCGCTGAGCTCTGTACACACAAGAATGCAACTGTAGAAATCCTAAAATTCCATTCATCCATTTTCCATACTGCTTGTTAGAAGTGGGAGTAAGTCACATACAGTATGTGCAAGTCTCGAGTCATAAACTTCAAGTCTCAAGCAAGTCCCAAGTCACTGCGCGGAAAAAAATCAAGCAAGTCAAGTCGAGTTATCGCAAAATTTCAAGCTAGTCGAGTTATTACTTGGTTGAAGAAGCAAGTCATAAGTCAAGTCATACAATCTTGCTCCACTCGCAACATATGTTGTTATTGAGTGGAAATAATACTTTTTTTCCCCCCCATTTCTTTTCCCCATAATTCATGACACTAAAAATAGTGTTCACACCTTATAAAAGTTAAATGAACAACAACTGAGATTATGATTGATTGAATTTATTGCACTGAATTGTTTTAAAGTTGTATTTCAAACTCAATTTAACTGAACTTTACTTCTGAACAAACTATGCTGTGTCGCAGCCTTGTAACTCCTACAGTTCTTAAGAGAACACAATTAAGCAAAAGCCAAGACTGTTTTCTGTTGGTCAAATATAAATGTGTACCTACTGGGCTAAAGGAGAATTAAAGAGATTCATAATTAAGGGAATAATACATAAGGTAAAAATGTTGCCATCCTTAAAAAAAAAAAAAAAAAAAAGTAATGTGAACAAAATCTGCATTCCTTCTTTGTCCTCTACTTTAATGAAATTGCTCATTCGTGTGTTGTTAATTTATTTAGAAGCACTGACTTTGGACAATTAACAATTGTCATTAGATTAAATGTTATGTTTCATATGCTGTGGTCTCCATTTTAAAAACATACTGCAGACAGCTTTATCATAGAGCTGACACAACAAATGACATTTTAATGGTGGCACTTCAATAAACACGTTCAGTAGTATGAAAATTATATTCACATGTAGATACTCACAATTTTTACTGTACTTAGTAATAGTGAACCCACTTTTGTCAATGACATTTTTATCGCTGTGATCGTAATGCAAAGTGATCAGATACAGCAGACCTAAAATGCACCTGGCGTCTTCTAGCTTTCATCATGCTCCACATTTTTTTTTTTTTTTTTAAATCTCCACAACACTAGCAACTCCACTTCACTTCTGCATTCAGCGGTTGGCATTATATTTTCGGGGCAACTTTCCGCTCTTGAATGCATGAAAGAGAGAGGGGAAAAAAAGACAGACTTTTGCCAACCTAGGAAGCGAAACGAAAGGTTCCGACAATTATCATAAACCGTCCCACCCCTAGTTATGTTACTTAGCTGGACTATAACGTTCACAATCAGAGCATTTTTATTTTTAATCGTCCAAAACCAGTCTAGGAATTGTTTTGTAGTGACGGATGAAGTTCGACGTTGTTGTGTCTTTAATGCGCGAATTGCAAGCCATGCAGGTTGCCATCCTCTTTTTGCAGACTTCATCGACAAAATAATCCTTGAATCCAAATTTTATCATCTTGGGAGCTCTTTCCATAGTTGCTCATACAGGTGGCTATGTCACACTGGCAGGTGCGCAACATCGCAGACTTTTGCCAGGTTGGGGCGAATGACCCCGCATTTCATTTTGAAATACTGCAGTAGGTAAGACCTGATGACAATGTTTTTGCTTTCCCCCTCATTCAGCAAGTAACATTCCAGATGGAGTTATGAGGGCAGCTGAGAGACAAAGTCACATGGGCAGTATGAAGGTTAGTGTTGTTGTTGCTTCAAATAACCTCCTTCTGATTATAGTATTTATATTAAAAAAAAAAAAAAAAAGAGCAAATGCAAGAACGGGTATACATTTCTATGTTTTTTGTCTCAACTTTTTCTGTATTTTTTAATTTTTTGTTTGATAGGTTCAGAGCAGTCAAAAGACAAATCACAGAGTGAAAGTCAAAGCACTCTGCCCTCTTGGCTCATATTGGACATTGCCCCCTGGCTGATTCCAAGCCGTTGAATCAGACAGACGCTGTAGCGAGGGAGATCCACGAACATTTAATCTATTTCGACTTCTGATTTTGAAATTACTGTATGCTTCTCAAAGACAATGTAAAGACAAAAGCCACAAAAACACTGTAGACAATGCAAAGATCATGTTTATTGCAGACTAAATCAGGGATGTTACTTTTGAATATTCTTTATTGACATATTGGTGGAGAAAAAAAAAACAATTTGACTTCAATAACTTCAACTCAACTCAAACGCAACCTTATGTGTCTTCCAGGACTTCAGTATGGACTTTGGCCATTGTCCAGAAATCACAGTGTATACTGGTTGTTGTGTGTTTCCTCCAAGTGAACAGCTCACCACACTCTGGGCAGAGAACAAGAAGCCTCTTCTAAGCATGTTGTTGGAGGTACACGACCTGATTTATTTACCCAACCAGATGCTTTCTGTACACATTTACTGTATATTTTCTCTATCTTCTTTATGCATCTTTAACGCATCTAGGTCCATAAAGGGTTGCGGGGAGTCGTGAGAGATAAGAGTGGGAAGCCCATTATTGGGGCCATTATTGTCCTGAATGGAGGTGTGAGAGTCTTCTCTGGAGAAGGTGGTTACTTTCGCGCGCTGCTGGCTCCCGGCAACCACAACATTGAAGCGGTTGCTGATGGCTACCAGCAACAACGCCAAGAGGTACATACACACATGCTCATTACATATGTATTCCTAAAATGTAGCAAATACCTGGGCTATAGTCAGGGTGGTATGAAAAGTAATTTGTGTTCAATGGCTTAGTTTTTTTTTTTTTAACCATTTTATACCTAAATGTATATGGCATGATATGAGGAGCTTGCCAGTGTAACCATTGCAGTAAATAAGATTTAAAAAAAAAAACAAAAATATTGCTCATGAAGGGGTGTTGCATTACAATAACAGGTCATATTAGGTGTACTTGCATAATGAGTAAAGACCCTTTTTCCTTCCATTGTACATGTACATTTGTACTCTTATAATAGCAATCTAGACACTACAATAACTTTAGGAAGAGACCTATTTAGGCCTACATATGACCCCGTAGACCATAACATGAACCCATTTCAAATTTGCAGCAAAATATTTTAAGCTTCAAATGTATTTTATTTATTTTTATTTTTTTACTTTGCATGATAATACAAGACCAAAATGTCTAGAACGTTTTGGAGACATTGATAAAAGACTGCATGCTTTTGTTATGGAAGGCCTCCATTACAGTCCATATCTATGCTAGGTGTTGTACGGAGTAAACAAAATCGCTCCACCACATTCGTCTTTGCTTGTGACTCAAAAACTTGAAGCATCGGGTAGGCCAACTCTGTAAACAGATGTTCCTTAATAGTGCGTCCCAGCTCCAAACTGTAGGGTCTGGGCTTCCCAGAAGGACTGAGCAGCAGGGGATCCACCACTAAATGATACACGTGTTGGTACTCAGCTACCGTAAAGCCGTGGATCATTAAAGGCCCATACTCTGGTTCAGACTCACACGTCACAATGCTGTTGGAGCAAATTTCACTTTGTGCTTTGTCACCAAGGGTCATGTGGAGGTCTGGAAGAATTGCAGCATTCTTTTTGTACCTGTTGTCCAGCTTTCTTTGCACACTGTCCGCGTCTTTCTGCTCGCTCCACATGTCCAAATCGCTTTTTGGTGCCAACATGTAACTCCTTTCCTTTGTCGTTTCTCCATATTTCTTTGGACATCTAATATGCCGTCGTAAGCCATAGGAACTCATCTTATATGCAGCATCTCTAGAAGTTAAAACAATTCCACTTTCAATGGCTAGGGTTCATAAAAATGATGCAAGATCAAGAGGCGCACTTACTGTTTTACAAACACCACTTGGAGTTTGTTTTCAGGCAGCATTGCTGAATCAGGACAGGGAAGCCCTCACTCAGAGTACTTTTTGCAATTATTTTTAACCAGACTGAATAAATGAAGGGCAACAATTAAGACTAACTATTGTGATCTTTGTATTTCATACAAAGGCTAGAGTAAAAAAAATAATAATAAAAAAAAAAGAAGCTGAGTATTGAAATATATTTTTTGATGAGCAGGAGCTCAACTCCTGTTTAAGACCCACAAGGCAACCTGTTGCAGATTATATTGAGTAGTCACACCTGCAGAGGTGGCTCTCTAATGAGGCAGTTTGGTGTTTGTAAGGAGCTCACCCAGCACTCTGCTTTTCATTCAGGAGCAGTAAGAATTAAGGAAATGCTTTCCTACTTTCTTTGTTGTGCCCCCCCCCCCCCCCCCCCCCCCCCCGTTTCTTGGGTGGCTCTAGTGCTGGGCAAGTGAAGCCTTATGAAGCACTGAGGCTTTCCTAACAATTGTGCCAGAAAAGATTTAGAGCTTCAAGGGTTCGGTGAGGGTGACATCTGGTGGACAACCGAAGCCATAGCAACCTCAAAAGAGCACGACTGAAGCACTGGCACTGTTTCTCATGACAGCAATAAAAGTTCAGAAAAGTCTGTATGGTCATTCAAGTGTTTTGTTCATTCATACCAAATAATGATTATATCATCATAATGCAATATGCAGATGCTCTCCCCCATACTCTTAAAACACATTCCAGATTAACCCAAAGAATAAATGCAAATTATGTTAAATATGGTTAAATGTTGGTTAAGGGTTTATTTAAATCTTTGAGCTGTGTGTGTGTGTGTGGGGGGGGGGGGGAACCTTTAAAGATAATGGGTTGTCTTTTGGGCACTTGTATGGTTGACTTGCCAAAATACTGTCACTCTCCAAATTTCTATATCCTCACAACCCCATTTTGAAGCACAATGATGCATCTTATATAGCTAGTATGGCGCCAAACCACTCAAATCTGTCAATCCTGTCAAGCTGTCATTGGCTCAGAATGTGTTGAAACTCCATGAGCCAATGAAAAGCTTCGAAACATTTTGAAGGAATGGAAGGCGAAGCGAAACAGCGATGACGTTTGAAGCTTCAAACATCATCGGTCACGTGACACTGGTGTTTGATACAAGATGCGATGCACCGTTTCGAATCACTCCGCTTCAGGAAGAGTGCCACAAGCTCCAAAGCCTCTGTATCATTTGCCCATCACTTGGTGGCTCCAAAAGTGGAGCGCAGCAGTTAAAACTTTATTGCACAAAGAAACTTGTGTGTTCCTGTGCATTTGGGAAATGTTTTTTTTTTAACCTTTTGTTCAAACCTGAACAAACTGAAACAAAATCAATACTCTAACGACATCTGTATTTGTAGACTGTTTGCAATGTGTTACTTTGACAATTTCAGAGATTACCGTATCTACTGAATTGAGTGAGCATGTGAGCTCCAAATTTTTTAAGAGTCATTGTTGCCATGTGTCTGTTTTTCCCCGACTCAGGTGGTGGTGTCGTCCTATGAAGCGGCGAGCTCCATCATCATTGAGTTTGACATGGACCACAGCATCTTTGGTCTGCCGAGAGAATTTGTGGTGGCCAGTGCAGGTAATCTCTGATAAAATGTACTTTTTGTTTCTCAGTGTGGGCCAAATGGCCTGTAGCATGCAAGGCCAATAATGTCATATTTGTATAGCACCAGTCATACAGAAGGTAAAGCCACAGTGCTTTACAGAAGCAAAGAAAGGATTTAAAAACAAGATTAAATGACTAGATGAAGATGAATAGTATAGTAAGTCTTTGATTATGTATCTTGTATTATATTGTCTTGTAGATGTATTTTACTGCTTTTTTACATCATGGCCAGGGGACTTCAGATGAAAACTAGCCTTCTGGCTAATTCTGGCTTTTTTAACCATGTGTACTTCATGTGTTTTATGAAATTGCATTGTCCCCTTTCAAATAAACTGCTTAATAATAATAATAATGAACATAAAACCAGCGTAAAAGAAACAATAAAACAAACATGATGAAATAAAAGCAAGGTTTTCTTTATTTATGAAAAAGCATCAATGATCATTGTTTTCAGGCCAGATTTAAATGTACTGGCATTTAGTGCAGATCTCAGGTGTTCAGGAATTTTATTCCACAGTTCAGCATAGAAACTGCTTCACTTTGTTTTCTTCCAGAAACACTCAATAAGGCCGCCCCCTATAACCCGAGGGGTCTGGAAGACTAATAAGGAACGAAAAGGTTTTGAATATGCATGATTTAAACCCGCGGCACGGTGGACGACTGGTTAGAGCGTCTGCCTCACAGTTCTGAGGATCGGGGTTCAATCCCCGGCCCTGCCTGTGTAGAGTTTGCATGTTCTCCCCGTGCCTGTGTGGGTTTTCTCCGGGCACTCCGGTTTCCTCTCACATCCCAAAAACATGCATGGTAGGTCAATTGATAACTCTAAATTGGTGTGGATGTGAGTGCGGATGGTTGTTTGTTTGTATGTGCCCTGCGATTGGCTGGCAACCAGTTCAGGGTGTACCCCGCCTCCTGCCCGATGATAGCTGGGATAGGCTCCAGCATGCCCGCAACCCTAGTGAGGAGAAGCGGCTCAGAAAATGGATGGATGGATGAATGGATGATTTAAACCCTTCAGAGCTTTTTGCACCAAAAACAAAAACACAAAAACAATGCTGGGACTTACAGGAAGCTACTGTGGAGATCCAAAGACAATTTGATGTGGTCCAGTTTCCTCATACCTCTCAGAAATTGAGCAGCAGCATTTGCAGTTGCAGCTGACAGATTAATTATTTATCAGACCTGTAAAATCCATGTTACAGTAGTCTAACTATTGAAAACTAACATGTAAACCAACTTTTCTGTGTCCTGTTTGGACAGATCTTTGATTCTAGAGAGAGAACTTATGATTTTCAACCTCGAAGTCTGCATTGAAGTCTCTTAATTTTGTCAAAAGATTATTAGTAGTCGGAATAAATTGCTCCTATGACTCATATCTTGACATAGAATTAGGAAAACTTCCGAGTTTTATGGAGTTGGAAGTTAAATGTATCAAGTACTTTGAACATTTTTTAAAATGTTTTCCTCCAGAAATGTTGACCAGCTACAGAATTGACTTTTATGCCCACCTGGTTTATATGCTTTCTGCAGCCGCCTCCATGACAGCATTAGTGGTGACTGCATGCATCATCTGGTGCGTGTGCGTTGCCAAGTCTAATCGGCAAAAAGACGGCTTCCACCGTTTGCGGCAGCACCGAGACGAGTACGACGACGAGATTCGGCTAACGTCAATGGGGTCCAAGAAGTCGCTCCTTGCCCACGAGTTCCAGGATGAAAGTGAAAGTGATGAAGAGACGTTATATGCCAACAAAATCTGAAAGAGCTTTTGCTGTTTAGATTTTCCTTCTGCAAGATAAAGCCTGGGACAGCAAGAGTGTGGACTTGTTGAATTTAAGGCATTTTATCTTCCTCTTAATGAATGCACCAAGACTGAGACCCTTTTCTGTTATACTGATGAGTTTTGAACACCTGCTCAATTATTAACCCAATTGTTGCATCAGTCACAAAATTCTGCAGTTGTCTTTTTGTGCTCCGTCGCCACCTAGAACTTTGAGCCTGTGTGCCACTCATCTGTCCTGCTTTAGTAGATTGAGTGTCCCAACTTTCCATGGTCAACCTGACCTATCTGACTAAAGTTCTGCCCCCCCCCCCAAAGAAAACAGCTGACGTTCAGAGCATAAAAGTATATAGTTTCCTCCTAGTCATTATGATACAGGAAGATACAGGAAGTATTCCCCCCCTTCCCTTCTTCCCCTCTCTCCTTCCTTCCCAAGCTTCAGGAGGGTACATCCAATTCTGTGCCTTGGCTTCAACATAGGAAGTAGAAAGCTTTTGGGTGCTGCAAGATTTTTAACCCATCCTATTCTCAGGTGGTAGGAAGAGGGATACAAATTTAGCTCCTCTATTCTCATGTTGCACTATACCTAGGCTAATGATTTTGTTTTCCTCAATGGAGAGAATCTCAAGAAGGGGAATTTCTCAGATGTGTAGAAGTGTCAGGACTTGTCCCAGTCAGTGCAAAACGTGTTGGCTCACTTGCACTGAATTGGGGAGGGGGTGAAGAGAAGAATCCTCATTTTGTTATCATTGGTAAAGGAACAACTGAGTCTTCTAACAAATCTCAAATGAATGTATTTTATTTTTAATGTACTTTTTTATTTTATTTTATAAGGGTCTGTATAGGCTTGTGTGTAAATTGGAAAATGGCTGATCCATGTCAAAAGCTGTCACTTTAACCAAGGATGTCCAAATTTCTTTTGAACAGAAAATAACCTCTGTCACACCCATTTGTTGTCATATTAGTTTTGTCCTTCTAGTCAACTGTGACTGATCAGAATGAAAGCCATGAATTCTGTCCAGTTAAAACTCCAGTGCTCTTTTCGAACAGTGATTAAATGCTAAAAATGTACATTTCTTCATAAAGTTTCAGCATTTTCAAATATAAATATTTTAAAGGTAATTTCATAACCTTTGGTGTCACTGGAAGGACACCCTAAACCAAACCAGATTTTTCCTCAATCTGATTGCTCCTGAAGTGGAAAATGCCATACTTTTTATTCCACACCTACAATGTTGGTTTCTTAAGCCCTTGCCTTAATTTCCAGTCTAAATGATTTTTTTTTTTAATGCGGCTGTTTTCAGTAATTATAATGCTGTTTTGGTGATTGTGTGTATTTTTTTGGTTTTTTTTTGTTCTTACCATGTCTGAATGAGTGTATGTGACAAGAGTCATGCAATATTGTGAAGATTTTATATAAACTGGAATGTCTATGTTTGTCACGTGTCAATGAAAGAATTCACACAACAGAAGTCAGTTGATTAATTATGCTAATGTGCACAAACCCATGGATCACAACTGCTGACCATTTTAGTGTTGGCTAAAGAATAGTTTCTGGGGCTGTTGAAGTGATGCACAAAGATCTTGTAACAGTATTGCAGTTTGCCTAATGTCAAGACATTTTTTGATACTAAAGAATGGAAATTTTCATCATTGTTGTCCCAAGTTAAAAATACCCAAAGTGGTTTGGATCATAATGTAATAGGAGAGATTATTTCATTTAGTATTGAGGACAAAACAAAATGAATGAGTGGTGTGTCTTTAACATCAGTTTAAACATCTGGCAGAATCAATATTTCAGTGCTAAATCACACAGTGAAAGCTTGTTTAGAGTAGCATAGTAAGCAGTGATTCCCAACCAGTGTGCTGTGACACTGGTTGGGAATCACTGCTTACCGTCAAAGTCTAATTAAGGCTGTGCCGTGGGACATTATCCAAATACCCCTAATTGGGCTGAAAATTATTTACTCTACATAATGTATCGTTCATCTATCTATGGCATATACGTATAATGGCAGGCCGAGCAATCAAATGCTCTTCCACAAGATGGCAGAAGATATAATTTACTTTACTATGGAAACAGTTCACTCCTGCTCAATCATTGTGGGATGTCCTACAAGAAAAGGTCGACAGAGGGCGACATAAAATATTTGAATCGTGGTGGTTGGTCCTCTGTTGGCGAATCCCGGAAGTTGGTGACGTCTCAGACAAAACAAAGATGGCAGGAATGGGAAGCAGTAGCTATTGGGAAGGTAAGCGATTAAAATTTCACTCGAATGTCAAAAGTTTACCCTATCATTCTGTAGTGTTAACATCCATTTGGTTGTTAGTCTGTGTGCACTCCAATGTGTCGTGTTTACGTGTCTCGTATCCTGGCTGCCCACAAGCTAGCTAACCAAGCGCTAAGTAACTTCACGTCATCGCATCAACACATTTGTTTTACGGGTTGTCACGCTCATTCGAAGCTAATATTTTGTGTTTAATAACGCAAAACATTCCCTTCGAAGATGTGATGAACTTGACTTGGCTGTCTATGTTCTACCGGCCCAAGCTAGGTGGCGTTGACTTTGACACGAGTTGTTGTGCCTGTCATGTGTTTTAGATCTACGAAAACAGGCCAGGCAGTTGGAGAATGAACTGGACCTGAAGTTGGTTTCCTTCAGTAAACTGTGTACCACCTACAACAGTTCCAGGGATGCACGGCGAGGAGACACGTAAGATCACAATGATGCGCCACAATCATCTGCCTTGTAGGGAAATTGTTATGGATATAAATAGTAGATGTACTCCCATGTGTTTACACTGTTGTGACGTGTCAATGTGGCTCCTGCTGTGGTCGCGGATGCGCCATAATTACTGACTACTGGGGCTAACGAGGCTACATTTTACTCTGATTTTGTTAGTTCCATCTAGTTTAAAATGTGAGGTCCAGTTCTCAACCAAGTAACACACCAGCTCACACTTTTTGGAATTTAGAGCATAATATATATATTGTTTCCCACGCAGTTTCAACACATTGCAGGAGTTATGTTTTTGCTCGTGTTTGACTCAAGACCTACCGTTTACTGCACTTAATGAATATCTCAAAATGTGTCAATGTGACTCATTCAATTAGGTGCAGGAATGTGCCTTGAGAGTTCAGCAGAATTAGTTTCCCTTATTTTTTTCTTCTGATTGTGAATTGTGTTTTGATCAATTTCCCCAAAACTTAAGCACATATCTTTTCACATAGCCCATTTTAAATAAAATCACTTGCTTCAGCAAGCGATTTAACTGTTAATTGAACTGTGCACATAGACCCATTTACTATTGAGAATCACCAAACGATTAGTGATATAATCAAGGTCATATTTACATACCATTGTAAGGATACATGCAAATATTGCAGTACAGCAGTATTTGGTCACAGTGCCTGTGAGATTTCCCAGTCCACAATACACTCATTAAGAATGTGTGAGTTTAACCTTTTTTGCCACATAAAGATTCTCTACATAACACTTTATTTTAGGAATAATTTAATGCTTTAATTTAATTCTAGGCAACATTGAAAAAATACCAAATAACATCAGCTATTCAATTCATATTTTTTTGTACATGTCGTTCCTTCCTCTAGGTCTGACACCACACCGTTGCTAAATAACTCCACACAGGACAGGATGTTTGACACCATGTCAGTGGAGATGGAGCAGGTCCTGGCCAAAGTAAGTGAATTGTCTGTGACCATCAAAATGATCATTAATAACAATCATAACAAACTTTCGGCAATTTGGAGAATTTACATGGCAACTAAATGACAGGAAACAACTGAAAATTTTCGCTATAACTTAAATGCAGTTGGGGAAAAAGATTTTCACAGTTAAAATAATTTTAATATTGTTATGTTCAGTCTTTATTTTTATTTATTGTATGAATGTCATCATGTTATGTACTGTGTAATTTCTGCTGCCTCTTGGCTTTTGAAAAACACATTTTTGTCTCTCTGTAAGCTTTTACCTGGTTAAATAAAGGATAAATCAAATGTAAAATAAGGCCTGCCCATGAGCTGCTGGACTGTGATGGATGGAATATGAAAATGGAAATTTAAAACGTAGTGGACCTTCACCTTTTAATCCAATGACACTGAAAATGCTGCCTGAATATTGATAGTGTGCTGCTGTACTTATGGTTTATCAACAGTTAACTTATACACACACGCACACACACATAAATATGTATGGCGGATCTTAAACCACGTGTCTACAGACGCAGAATGAATAAGCTTCATGCCTTCCTTCTAATTTTTACGCTTCTCAGACGCGGGACGCACATCAAACGGGATCCCTGGTTATTTACTATATTTTGGAATTAGTATTTTTTTGTATTTAAGGTATTGATGAAACTGTATTTAAAGGTCCCACGCCACACCTATTTTTATTCCCCCACCCCCAATAATCTTGGTCCTTTAATTGGGTTTGCAAGATCATTTGGGTGGGAAATTCCCTTTTTCAAGCTATTCTACTTGGTCCAATAGTCCTGGATTTCACATTTAGTATTCGATATGTAAATAAACTTTGATGGGATTGCTGTTCTCCTAATTTGAATATGGGTAACAGCTTTGCCCTGATTGGTACTAGGCTATAACTCCACGTCTATCATCATGTTAGTTTTTGCTTGACCTATGTTTTGATATATCCATATTTCTGATCCTGCTATGTCTTTGTCAGCTGACGACGGTAAATGACAAGATGGCGGAGTACACCAGTGCCCCGGGCACCGCTTCTCTGAATGCCGCACTCATGCACACTCTCCAGAGACACAGAGACATCCTACAGGTATGCCAATTTGTTCATCATCTTCCTAATTAGTTGGGTTGAACAGCTTAATTAAATCCATTCTCGTATCCATAAACATATACATAATTTAATTATGTTATTCCTTGTCCTTACACTGTCTCTTCATTTTCTCATCCCAGGATTACACACATGAATTCCACAAAACCAAAGGAAATTTCTTAGCCATTCGGGAACGGGAAGACCTATTAGGATCTGTCAGAAAGGACATTGAGTAAGTAAAACATCATTAGGCTTTGCTGGTCATGTTCCACTGTTGTGAAAATATGTATTATGGTCCATTTGCAGTGGATCCAGAAAGTATTCAGACCCCCTTAAATTTTTCACTCTGTTATATTGCAGCCATTTGCTAAAATCATTTAAGTTCATTTTTTCCCTCATTAATGTACACACAGCACCCCATGTTGACAAAAAAATTGAATTGTTGAAATTCTTGCAGATTTATTAAAAAAGAAAAACTGAAATATCACACAGCCATAAGTATTCAGACCTTTTGCTGTGACACTCATATATTTAACTCTGGTGCTGTCCATATTCTTCTGATCATCCTTTAGATGGTTCTACACTTTCATTGGAGTCCAGCTGTGTATGATTGTACTGATTGGACTTGATTAGGAAAGCCACACATCTGTTTATATAAGACCTTACAGCTCACAGTGCATGTCAGAGAAAATGAAAATCATGAGGTCAAAGGAACTGCGTGAAGAGCTCAGAGACATAATTGTGGCAAAGCACTTATCTGGACAAGGTTACAAAAAAAATTCTGCTGCACTTAAGGTTCCTAAGAGCACAGTGGCCTCCATAATCGTTAAATGGAAGCCGTTTGGGACGACCAGAACCCTTCCTAGAGCTGGCCGTCCGGCCAAACTGAGCAATCGGGGGAGAAGAGCCTTGGTGAGAGAGGTAAAGGAGAACCCAAAGATCACTGTGGCTGAGCTCCAGAGATTCAGTCGGGAGCGCCATCCTTTTGTAACATTTAAATTTATCAGGAAAAAAAAATTGAAGAATATGTATTTGAGTGTGAATGTTTGTTATTGTGCCCTGCGATTGGCTGGCCACCAGTTCAGGGTGTATACCGCCTGTTACTCAAAATCTGCTGGGATAGGCTCGAGCTCACCTGCAACTCCTCATAAGGATAAGAAAATGGATAGTTGAAGGGATGCGCTGGCTGCAGCTATTATTTGGACAGACAGGGGGCACTAGAGATCTTCAGATACAGTTTACTTGAGATTTTTGTGTAACAGTGCTCATATGAATTATAAAATAGTCACACTCTCATATATGCAAACAACACATTCTGCATCTTGCACGACATGTTGTTGATCCTTATTCCAAAATACTGAAACTGTGCATATTGCTGTTCCATTCATGTGAGCAAAATGAAGCAGAGAAGAACTCAGACTCCTGTTCCTGCTCTTATTGTCAGCGGCAAATAATTGAGCATCGGCGCCCTTTTAAAAAGCCTTGCTTCATCCCTGCTGCTTGGATGGTCCTACTACAGTGAGCGCACTGTTGTACTGTATTTCCATTCAGCACCTTTGGGTGGAATACCGGGAATGAAATGGGTGCCTTTTGCTATACGGTGTCTGCTTACATACTTGTTTTTTTGCCACCCCCTCCAACGGCCTCCTCTGTTCTTTATTTTGCTCTTTTTCCGTGTGAGGGTGGGGGTGACTTAAATGACCAGAAACCAATGAGAGCTCGGTAGCCAGCAGCTGTTAACTGCTGCTGATAAATGAGTTGCAACACAGGAATGGGTGTGTGATGTTTACTGTGTGATTGGTATAATAAGCCATCCACTAAAATTCACTAAGGGAGAGCCCTCTTTATAATTGTATTATGGTAGTGCTATTAAGAATTTGCATGCAAGAAATATTTTCGTTGTGTCCTATACAATGTTGTCTATGCCTTTCAATCGTCATTCATCTACTGTTAACTGCTATATGCAAATGTAGAATCCTGAATAGTTACTATCAAAGCTGAAGTTATCTTTTTGTTTCACACCAAACAGCAGCTCAGAGTGCCCATCCTTTTTGGAGTCCTTGGAGGGGGTGCGCGAGAGCAGTCCCGCTGGGGACTCCCTCATTCTGCTGAGGAATGTCAGTGATCACGTGGGCAATGACAGTGACACTGAAGCCATGTGGTGTTCTGTTATTGGACTTTTGTGTCCATAATAAACACCATGTTCAAATCTAAGGGTGTCCACTGCCCATATGTGCACTAGGACACCCTCGGCCACAGTTCGCTGATCGACTTTGTGGTTGTGGCATCGGCTTTGCGGCCGCATGTCTAGGACAAACGGGTGAAGAGAGCGGCGGAACTGTCAACTGATCACTAATTGGTGGTTCCGATGGTGGAGGAAGATGGCAGTCCGACCTGGCAGACCCAAACATATCGGGAGGGTCTATTGGGGATATGTGGCAGAGTCCTGTGTCAGAAGGAATTTCAACTGCCCTGACAGAACTTGAGTCCGAGTGTGCCATGTTTCGTGCCTTCATTGTTGAGACGACCGGCGATGTGGCTGATAGGTGGTCAGTACCTTTTGAAGGCAGCAAGCTCCAAAGCTGTTGTGGGACAACGGCAGTGAGGGATGCTGTCAAGCACAAGGTCGCTTGCTAGCTGCTATCGGGCCTTTTATGCCTGTGGGACTCTGGAGGCAGCTTATGGGTAATGGCTGGCCAAACGAAATTCAGCTTTGAGGTAAAAACTTGTGCGTGGGATTCGGGTTTACCATACGGCGTCTCATGATAGGAAATTGGTGCACCACCAACACTGTATATAGTGGGAATGGGGCGCTGCTGACTTTGAGTCGGGACGTTGTGAGTTGCTGGGGAAAATACTTTGAAGCCCGAAGTCTTATGACAAAGTAGAGTCTTGGGACTCTGAGGTGGGCTCTCCTGTCTCTGTGAGTGAGGTTTTATATTAATTATTTAACTTGTATTTATCCAGGTAAGGTAATTGAGAACAGATTCTCATTTGCAATGCCGACCTGGCTGCAGACAGCAAAGTAAAACAAAGGTCCCTGAGGTAGTTAAAAAGCTCATCGTTGGCAGAGCCCCGGTGGAGGATTAGATCTGCCCAAAATTCATAAAGGCCTTGGATGTTGTGAGGCTGCCTTGATGGACTGCGGTGATTGTCACCCTTTTTAAGAAGGGGGACTGGAGCGTGAGTTCAACTACATAGATAGTTCCACCTACATATGCGGCTCAGCCTCCCTGGCAAGTTCTATTCAGGGGTTTTGGAGAGAAGGGTCAGTCGGGAATTCAAATCTCACATTCAGGAGGAGCAGTGTGGTTTTTGTCCCGGCTGTGAAACGGTGGACCAGCTTTGCGCACTCAACAGATTCCTGGAGCGTGCATGAGAATTTGTCCATCCAGTTTGTGCTTTGTGGATTTGAAGAAAGCATTTGACTGTGTCCCTTGGGGAGCCCTGTGGTGGGATTTACACACGTATGGCATACCGTACACCCTGATGCGGGTTGTTTGGTCCCTGTAAAACAGGGTGTGTGTCGTGTCAGAGAAAAAATCATTGCAGATGTAAGCGGCGACAATGTGTTTCCGCAGGGTGTCGGGCCTCTCCCTTAGAGATAGGCATCTGGTTATGATGCTCACTGGTGAGGTGTTCTGGACACGTCCCACCAGGAAATGGCCATGGGGAAGACGCATGACAAGTTGGAGAGACAGTGTCCTGGCTAGCCTGGGAACTCCTTGGGATCCCCCTGGAAGAGGTGGACGAAGTGGCTGGGGTGAGTGAAGTCTGGGCTTACCTCCTGAAGCTGCTGCCCCCGCAATCCGACAACCGATAAGCGGAAGAATATGGATGGATGGAATTCATTCTCTTATTATTGTTGTCGATTTAGCCATGTTGTACTAAGCAGCCTGGACAAAGATGTGTGTATGAAATGGCCAAATGCATGGCTAATTTGCATAAGAGACCAAGGCACAAGGCTCCATCTTTCTTAACTGCAGGGACACGTAACGTCAAGGTGGTCGAGGCTTGATTGCCTTTTTGTCAAGTTACTGTTTTTCTCTGCTCAACATTGCAGTAAATTGCATTTTCACCTTGATGGTCATCATCATATAGATTCTTTGCCATCAGTACATTTCTGGGGTGGTATCACTAAAAGCAAAACATACTTTGCGTGGAGATAGTCCTTTAAACTGAAGTCTCACATGACTTGCAATATTAGTAGGTTTCAAAATATATGAACTCAGGTGTAGGAATTCTAAGGTTCCATTGTGTCTGGTCCTTGACTGTTTCTCAACCTTCACATTCAGTTAAGACAATTCCAATTTGTAGTTGCTGTATACTGTATGTTTCATCCCAGGGTAGAAGGAGTTTAAATTTAAAAAGCTTGCACAATCAGCTATGTAGTGTTGCAGTTATTTTCCATCTGTATGACTCTTCTGAATTTTTATAGTTCTCTCTGTGGAACCATTCGTTTGTTGTTTTAAGTCGCGGCTTATGCAAGTGGACGTTTCCTCTCGCTGCTGCTTCACATTAAAGCCTTTCTACCAGTGAACCGCAGAAAGGCTTTTAATGGAAAAGAGATGAAAGGAAATGCTGTGGTATTGGCGCCTTCTATTGTATAGAAACCGATCGACACAAAAGTTATGCCAAAATGGGAATTCACAATGTTAATGTAAGATTGAGTTGTAGCTGTAGAGTACGTGATATGTTGCAAAGCACCATTTACTATTCCACTGTTTGATGAAGAGATTTTGAGTTATAATTTGAGGGTTCACCGTTAAAGATTCAGAAAGTCAGAGCTTCAATAAGATTCTCAACCCCACCCTGAAGCGATTCACACGCCACTTTCCTTAATTATTCAAAGCATCACCCTGTGGCAACAGGAAATTACTCTTGGTAGTGCCACAGTCAGCCTAATGTGTCTTTGGAAGTCTCAGAGAGATGTTTAGGGATTTAAGCATCTGTTCCATGCCTTTGACTTAGAGGGCATGCATGGATTTTGTCATTACTTCATTACTTAAAACAATAAAACCAGTCTTCTGCGCAAACAGTTTTAAATTGTTTGTTGTCTTTATTTTAACCTGTATGTGTTTCTTCTCTTCTTCTGCTTTTTAGAATGTATAAAAGTGGTTCTGGTGTCAACAACAGAAGAACAGAGCTGTTTCTGAAGGAACATGAGCATCTGAGAAAGTAAGTTCCTGTTCAATTCTCTTATGTAAGACAAGTTGATGCTTTGTGTTTTTCTGCATCTCAAGCATAGCTCAGTTGGATCAAAAGGCAGTGGTGGGCTCAGGCTGAGCATGTCGTACCTCAGAATTACCTGACTTTATCCACCTCTTAATACCACCACTATCAAGTCACAGTTATAGAAGCCATCAATATTATAGAAATATAGCACACAACTGTGCCACGTACATCATCTGGAGCACTGCAAAATATTATCCAATAACATGACAAAAAGAAAACACTGACATGAAATACATCATACTTACCAGAGGCGCTGGTTATTAAATGTCTTAGCATGGGCAGATCGCAGTTAATGGAACACTCCCACTGTTAATGTAGTTTAGGTTGCATCGGCCTGCACTCCTGATTCTGAAGGGTCTGGCGGTAGTGTTTAGCCCAGCAGAGAAAGCATGTTGGCCCTGAAGGCTCACTACTGGCAAAGGGTAAAATTAGAGGGATCAGCATGTGTGTGAGAGAAGCAACCTATGAGGATGACAAAATTGGATCTCAGTGGGGTGTGCACACACTTAAATGAGTGCCAAATGAGACACTTGCACAATATTGTAATGACTTTCTATTGTAAACTAGCTTTCCTGTAACAGTCTATTGGATTGTTGAATAGACACTATGACACACAAAGAAATGGAAGCACTTCCTCCTATGCATGCTAGCCCAGTACATCTCATCAGGATTCTGACAAATGAAATTATCCCACTGAACCACAGCCCATATTACAGAGCTTCCCCCCCACCATGGATGGATGAGGAAATAGGAGAGTGAAGACGTACATTAAGTTACACTTGATTGATTGATTGACACTTGATACTATTAGGACCATTGCATAGGAAATAATGCTTTAAGGGTTAGGGTTGAATGTCTAAAATGTATTAGTAGCCCAAGTCGCACTTGTATAGCACAGATTATGCACTATGAATCAGAGTTGGATTACAACCCCAATTCCAATAAAGTTGGGACGTTGTGTTAAAAATAAATAAAAACTGAATACAATGATTTGCAAATCATGTTAAACCTATATTTAATTGAATAGACTACAAAGACAATATATTTAATGTTTAAACTGATAAACTTTATTGTTTTTAGCAAATAATCATTAACTTGGCTGCAACACGTTCCCAAAAAGCTGGGACAGGGTCATGTTTACCACTGTGTTACATCACCTTTTCTTTTAACACCATTCAATAAACGTTTGGGAACTGAGGACACACATTGTTGAAGCTTTGTAGGTGGAATTATTTCCCTTTCTTGCTGGATGTACAGCTTCAACTATTCAACAGTCCGGGGTCTCTGTTGTCTTATTTTACGCTTCCTAATGCGCCACACATTTTCAATGGGAGACCGGTCTGGACTGCAGGCAGGCCAGTCTAATATCCGCACTCTTTTACTACAAAGCCACGCTGTTGTAACACGTGCAGAATGTGGTTTGGCATTGACTTGCTGAAATAAGCAGGGGCGTCCATGAAAAAGACGTTGCTTGGATGGCAGCATATGTTTCTCCAAAACCTGTATGTAACTTCCAGCATTAATGGTGCATTTGCAGGTGTGTACGTTACCCATGCCATTGGCACTAAGACAGCCCCATACCATCACAGATGCTGGCTTTTGAACTTTCTGCCCAAAACTGTCCGGATGGTTCTTTTCCTCTTTGGCCCGGAGGACACAACGTCCACAATTTCCAAAAACAATTTGAAATGTGGACTCATCGGACCACAGAACACTTTTCCACTTTGCATCAGTCCATCTTAGATGAGCTCGGGCCCAGAGAAGACGGCGGCGTTTCTGGGTGTTGTTGATAAATGGCTTTTGGTTTGCATAGTAGAGTGTCAAGTTGCACTTACGGATGTAGTGCCGAACTGTATTTACTGACATTGGTTTTCTGAAGTGTTCCTGAGCCCATGTGGTGGTATCCTTTACACATTGATGTCAGTTTTTTATGCATTGCCGCCTGAGGCATCGAAGGTCACGGGCATTCAATGTTGGTTTTCGGCCTTGCCGCTTACATGCAGTGATTTCTCCAGATTCTCTGAACCTTTTGATGTTAGTATGGACCGTAGATGATGAAATCCCTAAATTCCTTGTAATTGTACGTTGAGGAACATTGTCCTTAAACTGTTCGACTATTTTATCACGCACTTGTTCGCAAACAGGTGAACCTCTCCCCATCTTTGCTTGTGAATGACTGAGCAATTCAGGGAAGCTCCTTTTATACCCAATCATGGCACCCACCTGTTCCCAATTCCCTGTTCACCTGTGGGATGTTAGATGAGCATTCCTCAACTTTCTCAGTCTTTTTTGCCACCTCTCCCAGCTTTTTCGGAACGTGTTGCAGCCATAAAATTCTAAGTTAAGTTAAGTCACGTTTATCAGTTTGAACGTTAAATATCTTGTCTTTGTAGTGTATTCAATTAAACAATTGAACATGATTTGCAAATCATTGTATTCTGTTTTTATTTGTTTAACACAACGTCCCAACTTCATTGGAATTAGGGTTGTACTTCACAGTTTTTGTTCAACTTGTTCTAAATTATCTTGTAGCACCTCACCTAATTTCTGTTATAGAAGTCTGGCATGTTTGTCAGGCGGTCAGCCTTAGTAAGATTGACCTGGACTAATTTAGTTTAGCCGGTGATGTTGCACACTTATTAAATTTTCTTTAAGTGCTGTCGATCTTTGTGCCGTAATCTGTGCTTCATATCTGTGACTCCCATTCATTGTATCTGTTTTTCCATCTCTTCGCCATAAAGGTGGGCGTTCATTAATAAACCAGAGGGAAGGAGGTGCAGCTCCATTAAAGGTTTATGCTAGAAAGACTAATGGGGGTGGTCACACTGATAGGGACTTCCTGTCAAAAATAATGCTTTTATGTCTCTGGTTTCAACATTGTTTTTTACAGATTGACCCGAAGTATGCAATCAGTCATGGCCCCATAAAATGGATAACTTTGGTATTATCGAGGTTCAGCTCAATCGTGTTCAATGTAGCACTATTAGATTCACTAGTAGCCTTTTCGCATCTTCCCTCACAATTGCTTTTGTATAAATTACCAAATTAACACAAGCAACTTTTTTCAAAAGGTTTTCATACAAGCTAAGTTTGGGTCTTCCTGTAAAATGTTATACATGATATACATATACAGTAATATCACGGTTCACCTATTGGGGATTCAGTGCATTGCATATTTTTTTAAATCACATTTATATTTTTGACGGGATTTCTTCATAGAATTAAAAAACAATTATTGTGGTGAAATCAGCATTTTCGAGCCTAAAACAAAAAAAACATCTTAAAATTTATTAAAACACATTTCACTGAATACCTGTACAAGAGTTTAGTTGTGCTGAGCGCCGAGATTGCTGAGTGTCTTGAACGGATCGCTTCTCTGTGCGTGCAGGGGCCAGCTACTGTTTTCACATTGTCGCACTAGCCGTGTTTCGTTACTTTATCAATAAATGTAAGATAAATAGACTTGTTGTTTATCATTGGAATACGTTGTTTGAAGTCCTGCGATGCCGCCATGATTGTAGATGGTAGCAGCTGACGAGCTGAAAAGATTCAACTTCTCGACATGTTGAAGGAAGGGAGAACGTTTGTAGTTGTCAGCAGCTACTAAGGCATCAAGCAAAGCAGGGTAAATTTATTTATATAGTCCATTTCATACACAAGGTAAATGAATCTTCGGTCCACAAAGAAAGACGAAAAGAATATAAGGGTGACAGCTGTAGTCCTTTTCCTGGCTGTGCAGAACATTCAAAATCTGTATCACCTTCAACTTCCGTAGTGAGTTCTCTAATATAATTTCTTTTAATGTTGTTGGTTTTATGTATGTTAAACACTTTTTAAAGAGTATAGGAATGTTTATAAGAATATGGTAGACGTTTATATGAGTGTGGGAAAGATTAATAAGTGTAGGACTGGGGCGATTCATACACTTAATTTGTAAACCAAAAAATTAAATGGCCCCCACATCAGGGCTTTCACTTATTGTGGGGGTGGTACGCAACCTAAACCTTGCAATAAATGAAGCATCACTGTACATGTATTTTTTTTTAAATCCCCCATTTAGTTTAATGAATTGTAATTCAGAACAGTACTCGTTCATAGATTTTGCCTCAGTTCCATTTCTCCTTTGACAACTGACATAGTTTTGCATCTCAAAGTCTCATTGTGAATAATTTAGCAATGCAATGCAAAAATGCTCTACAGTGCATGAACTATTCTTTGTAAGGTGCGTGCAGTAAAGGACTTTAATTAGCTTTGAATCTGGGAATCAACATTAATTAAATCTTGTCATCACGGGTCACTTTTGCCGATGCAGTCTCAGGTCTGCAGAGATTGCATGATTTGCTGACTGTTTTCTTTTTACAAATTGTTTCCCTTCAGCAGATAGATATTTTTTGCCTTATGAGTGTTCTACCGAAGGTTTCTGTAAATAATTAGTCAACAAATCTCTCTTGGTTTATGTAATACTGTATGCTCATCTTTAAGCTTTGAGTAAAGGAGAACATGAGCTTGCATGAAAATATGTTTGTCAGCTTTTGTGTGATCACTTTTTAAAACTGCTCAAAGGTGGTCCTATAGAAAGTCGCATATATGTGAATATTCTCATGGAACACAATGTGAGGTTATATTTTTGGCTGCACTGGATACCAGCATAAGTAAAACTGCATACCTGATTTCCACATCAGGCGTGGCTTGAGCCAGGGGATTGGACTAAATTTTGGTGGTAGTCCTAAGAAATAAATATGGTTGTCGGCAGTCTGTTTTTTGATAGCCTTTGTACATCTCAAATCACATGCTTTTTATTTCCAGTTTGCGCTAACCAATGACCCGCAATCGATTTGTGCGAAGTTTGGCTATAAGCCTTGACTTTGAAATGGGTGCCAGTTAAGATCAAGTTATTGGGTTCTCATAAAAATTTTACATTTCATTGTGACAGAGAGAGCAGAATTTCAGTTTACTGCCAATTTGCAAACGGGAAGCTTGCCGAACACTTGGAATATGAAGTTCGCTGTCAGTGAGACTACACGCCACAGGAGCATGTTGGGCAATACTTGTGTGATGGTTCTGCTGGGGATGAGTCCCTTGACATTTATACGTTTATTGCAATTGTTTTACAACGTTAAGCATCAGCGGTACTTCGTAGAATGTATACATACAACAGCTAGTTTGACTGAACATTAATGATGTGACATGCGAGACTGTTCCACCTACAGTCCGATAGGTGGCTGTAATGTGCATTACCACAGAGTGGATGCCAACTGTCAGCCGGATCTGTCCAATCACTCGCCACACTTGTTCCCAATTCAAGTGGACTATAATGATAAACAAGGAATACAACTAATGCTGCGGCAACATAAAATGTAATTTGTACAGTTTCCTACACAATACCTTTAAAGTAACCTTCAATTATTCTCTCACATCAATATATTCTGTGGTTTTATGTCGAACATCTTGGTCAAAGTCAGCTAGAATAATGCTTCAGCTCCCCTGTGAGGACAAACATTATTGCAAATGGATGGAAGGTTTAAGACCAAACGCATCGATTCTCGTTTCATAGTAACTTTAAAAGGGGGCTTGTTTTCTCCACCCTCGGTATAGAACTAAGCTCTGTCACCTGGATCTAACTTGGTAGCACGCTAGCCAAACAGTAAACTTATTCATCTTTAAGGTAAAAGTTGAAGATTCTGAGTGTCTTTAATGGTTTGTTGTGGGTAAGGTTGTATTGAAATGGGAGAGGCCTTTAGCATTTAATTGCTCTCAAAATGGCAATAGTCTGGTAACATAAACCACACATTAAGCATGACTTTGAAGAGTTCCTGAAAGTGGCCCATCAACCATGGAAGACAGTCTGTTCGGTTCTGGCTTGTTTGCTTCTCTTAAAGGACCTATAGGTGGCCTATATAGTTCAATAACAAGTTATCTTTATATTTTTTGCTCCAGAAAAATGAAACTGGCAGTCATTTTCCAGTAATATCAATCCATTTTGGAGCTATCTGCAGATAAATAATTGCCCTGGAAACGCCCCTTTTTCACCGCCAAAATCGATACGCCACCATGTCGTGGTGTGATGTCAGTGACGGAACTGGAGACCAAATTCGCTGCATTGTTGATGTCGAGAAAGTAATGAGTTGTACTATAAAGTGGCAGTATTTCCTCATATTTTATAGATTTTCGTTGTTGGGTAGAACCCCCCCCCACCTCCAAAATGGCAAATTTTCAGGAAAAACTCAACAAAAAACATCTTGCTTGAGTTTCCAAACACTACTTTGTTCAAGTTGGTATTATACCTTATATTGCTGTTATATACTGTTGCTCAATCACATCCACACAACAGCACTCCAAAATTATGTTCAATCACTAATTTGATATGCTAGAAAAGTGGCTAATTTATTACATCATAGACTATGACTAGAGTCTGAGCAAGGCCATAGTGACATTATTGTAATTTGGTTTTGAATTTTAATTTTTCTTTCTTTTTAAAGATCTCTGTGTCCCTAGGTGCATATGAGAGGATTTTTCTCTTTGCTTCTCTTGAGAAGTGGCAGTTATCCTGATTGATACATTGTCTCTCACTTAATGCAGTTAAAATGTTCATTACGCCTGCTTGTCAGCACCAGAAATAGCTCTTTGCCACAGTGCTTCCGGGTGTTAACTAACATATCCATGTCTTTCCTTTCATGTGTAGTTCTGACCGACTGATGGATGACACAATAAGGTAAGAACCTTGAATTGCATCCACATGCGGAAGCTCACGCTATAATTATCCACCATTGTGTTACTTTTCTGCTGCTGTCACATCAAGGAGTCAACCCAGGCTCAATATCACACACATGGACACATTTTTTGGTGTCCTATCGGTAAAGAGAGGAAAAACACAAGGGTGACTGAAATAACTTGAAACTGACAGGAGTGGAATTTGCCAAAATGCATATTGACAAGCCCAAACATTTTTGGGAGGAAGCCCTATGGATATGTAAAAGACTGAAACTTGAGCTTTTTGGCTAGTCACACCAGCGCCATTTACAGTTCACGCCGCTCACATCTTCACTTTGAACGCCCTGTTTACACGGATGTCCAGCGGTTCGTCAAGCCTCCCAGAATGATGGCAAGCCCCGAGTTATTGCACTCAGTCGAATGGTGACTGGAGAGACGCTTCTCCCGGCTGTTCTTTGCTCGAGTTGGTCTTCCAACTCTGGTCACTTCACCTTGTTTCCATGTTTTGTTTTTCTTTTTTTTCCCGCGGAAACTCAGCTTCGTCTTCTTGACTTGGCGAAGCTCGTTTTCCTGCTTCCTCCACTTGCGAACCATGGATTCGTGGATCTTGAATTCTCTCGCGGCTGCTCGAGTCCCATGTTCCTCCGTGTAACTGATAGCTTGCGTTTTAAACTGTGCTTCGTAAGCGTGTCTCTTCGTAGGTGACATTTTCGGGGGTCCTTAGCCAAACCGATGTTCTTTTGCACAATGCACACCCCGGAAATGCTCCCAGTCAGTCAAGTGGTTTAAAAAAAAGAAGAAAAAAAACACCCCGGCGCTATATACCTACTGGGGGCGTGGCTTTAGCGTCCTACTTCACGCACCCTTCCCCTGTCCTCAGCCACGTCCGCTTTTCCTCTGTGTAAGCAGCGTGTCGGCAGGAAATGCAAAAAATAAGTCAAGCGGAGCGCTCATCACACAACAACATTTCTACACGTTGGAACTCGGTGCACACATAAGGCGCGCCGCGTTATAAGGCGTCCCGTTCATTTTGGAGAAAATGTAAGACTTTTAAGTGCGCCTTATGGTCGTGAAAATACGGTAACTCAAGCTGACGAACAGCGCGTCAATTAAACAACTTACTTTGTCATTGTGGGATATTTTATGTAGATTTATTTTTTATTTTCATTTGTTTAAAGAAAACTATACTCAAATCAGCTTCAGAATATGTGTAATATAGAAAAATGTGAAAAACGTGAAGTGGTGTGAATACTTTCTGGTGGCACTGTAAGCCCTGTGACAGAACTGTTTTGTACAACAATGTAGAATTGCCCAACCAAGTTTTTTAAATTTTTATTATTGGAATCTAATCAAACCCGACTCAAGTTGCTCACTGTACAGATAAGCCTGGGAGTCGTGATACCATCCCGGTTTTAAATGCTGGCCATTCAATAATGTCCACCGTGATAATGAATTGCACTTTTACCTTGATGCAATAAACAACTCCTGTCATTTCATTTTTCTCGAGGCGTCATACATTCCTCCCGTCTCTCCTCCTTTTTCCTCCCCTCAGGCCTGCCGAAATTACAAATATATTGGATCTGGTCAACGATGGCTCCTCTGGGACTGACTGCTCCAGCTGTCTTGATTAGTGGCCTTTGTCACTGAAATAGCAAAAATCCTGCACACACTCCTACACACGCACGTGCAAGTGTAAATCAGTTTTAATATGTGTCTTAATCAGTGAACAGGAATGGTTGTTCTTCCTAAATTAACACAACTTAATGATGCTGGTTTCATCGGAGTATTATCTAGCTAGCTTTTTCATCCGATCACCTTTTGCTTTCAAACTGCAATTGGTGACTGCTCTGATTTCCACGCGGTCGTTCATATTGAAAGCAAGACTGTGGGAAGTTGCTGCAGTCAGCAAGAGTTTGTACCTGACTGAGGAGAACATGATCGCCGCCTTCACATTGCTTTGGGGGCCTTTACTGCCCCCTCAGCAGCTTCCACCCCCAGGGAGGCGCATGGCCTCACACGACACTGCTGGTGTGTGCGACGCTTTCTGACAAGCTGCTCTTGAAAGGTGCCTGCCACGTGGCGAAACAACTGTGATGTAGGAAATGATTTCCTCAACATTGTTTCCATGCCTCCCGAGAGAGGCTGCCTCACTGGGAATGGAAGGTGGTCCCATGTACGTCCTCCTGGCGTTCAAAACTCTAAAAGAAACTTTGGAAAGACTAAACAAATAATTAACAAATGCATATTTTGGACAAAATGTAGGATTCCCCATTGTTTTGTGCTGATTCCCTTTCATATTATCCATATCATTTGCTCGTCTTTTGCAGCATTGCCATGGCGACCAAGGAGAATATGACATCCCAAAGGGGCTTGCTGAAATCCATACAGAGCCGAGTCAACACGCTGGCCAGTATCCTTTTTACCGCTGCCAAACTTGAAAGCTAGCGGTATTGGTTTCCCCGTGATGGTTAATTTGTGCATTACTTATTCTTTAGCAGGATTATGCTGAAGCTACAGCTCATATTTCCATTAAACTTTGTAGATAGTTGGCAGACACTGCCTGATTTAAACCCACAGAATATTGTATTTTGTGATAATATATGTAACAAACCTGTTTCCAGCTTTTTGCGTTCTCTAGTAATCAGCAGTAGAGAAAAAAAACCCACCTTTTTTGTGTAAAGAAACACACTTTGTACTCCCAACCACGACACACACTGTTTATACCTTACATTTAAATAACTCTGTTCGAGTGTGGGGTGCCTCAACTTGTCTGCCTTTTAACGTGTTGGCATTTCTCTCCCTTATAATGGACGTGGCAAGCCGAGAATCTAATCTTTAATCAAAAGTTGTGCTGATCTCATATCCAAAGCAGTGCAACGCTGCTTTCCTTTTTTTTTTTTTTTTTTTAATAAATTGTTTTCAATAGGATCACTCGGTATTTATTGTCCTTAACTGTTTGCTCTCCAAGACCGTTTCCCAGCCATCAACAGTCTCATCCAGCGAATCAACCTCCGGAAGAGACGGGACTCCCTCATCCTCGGCACTGTGATTGGCGTCTGCACCGTTCTCCTCTTGCTCTATGCTTTTCACTGAATATTTAAAAGGAGCAGATAGGCTCTTTGTAATACACGTCTACCAGGAATTCGGCTCATTGATTGAGTACTCTGGAGACTCCTTGGCACGAGGACGTAAGGTCTGTTCAACAAGATCTACTGAACTTATATCTAGCTTTGGGACAGATGGACAATTTACTGGTTGGCGGATTATTTCCACCAGCAACAAGACACCGGAAACTAAAGTACTAATAACTCAAAACTTGTATTATAACTCACTTGAAGAGACAATGTGGTGAGAAACGTTGGAATATGTGATCGTTTTTTTTTTTTTTTTTTTTTTTTTCACATTGGGAAGATTTTTATTTGAACGCGGTTCTTTTTAATTGATGTGCAAGTTTGAAATGGACTTCAATGTGAGTCAATAAATTATTCATATCCATTTATTGTGAAAAATAAATTTAAATTTAAGTGGATTTTTTTTTTTTCTTTTTACTCCGTTGTGACCGAGTGGAATGTATAAAGCTCACCTGGCATTGCAGTTTTTGCATGTCATCAATACTAAACAAAATTAAGTTTGCGCTTGTGTAACATTTAAGAATGTAAAAAATTTTACTTTTTTTTTTATTTTTTTCAAGTTCTTACAATTTTATGATGACCAAAGTATGACTGTATTTGGTGCTTATTCTTTAGGCAGAAGGCAATTACAACACAAATCCCAGGCCTAATCAAACGATGCAAAGTACTATCAATCGGGATGAGTCAGCATGATGCCAGAGATGGACATCTTATCTGCTTTGATTTTTATGTTCATCCCCTCTCACAAATAAGATGCTTCAGATGTGTCGATTCGATAATCCATTGAATTTTGACAACTATGTACAGTTGTCTTCACAATAATTGCAGCGTTTAAAAGGAGAAATAACCTCAACCAAATGTTTCCTGTAGTTGCAGAGCAGACCTGGAAAACGTTTAGGAGGAATTTGGGACCATTACTCTTTACAGAACTGTTTCAGTTCAGCAATATTCTTAAACTGCCAGGTGTGAATCGCTCACGAGGTCATGCCACAGCATCTTAATTTGGTTCAACTATTTTTTCTTGCAGCTGCAGATTGGTAGATAAATAGATGTATCAAATGTGTTATTCCTTTACAGAAATTTAAAAAGGAATCGTAATTTAAAAAAAAAAAAAAAAAAAAAAAAAAAGGACAACCGTTTACCGGATAAACTGCTTGAATATTTTGTTCTCCTTTGAAACAATGACCTCATACGAAGTGAGCAACCACTGTTTCTGAGAATTGCTTCACAATCCGTGTTGCATGGAGTCGACCAACTTCAGGCACCTGTCAACTGCTATTCAGCCAAGGACGATTGGACTACACTTCTCAATTTTCTCCACAATTCATGGTTTCACCTCAGAACGGCATTGGATCAAGGTCTGTGGATTGGGCCTGTCATCTCTTAATAGTTTATCTTATGCTGCTCTGGAAACATGATTGCTGGTATGCAACAAATGGGCTCCAACACCATAGTATGAGAAACATCATTTTATCACGACGCTTGGGCCACAAAGCTTCAGTCTTAGTGTAGTAGTTCAGTGTCTGTGGCCCCTCAACCCAAAAGGATTGATGATCCTTACATCAGCTGACAAAATTGTCATCTCTTTTTTTAGGTCAGGCAATGTCTTCCTTAACAAACAAAAGCAATTATATTAAAGTAGAAAAGTAAAAGGCTAATGATCAAAGCACGACTGACAAGTAGGGAAAAGACAACGTGCGAACAATCAGCGACTCAATGAAGGAGTAGGAATATGAAAATGCTGGAACTTACAGGGCAAAAAAAAAAAAAGAGCACGAAAACACCCAACTAGGAACAGCATCCAATATGGGTGACACCTTAATGCAGCGCAGCGAAGACAATGGAAAGATTTGGGGTCTTCCTGGCGTGGTCCGCAAAGTTTAGGACTGCTGGTTACCAAGAGCCCCCCAGGTGCTTGCCTCCTTGCCAACCCCTCCCTTCACAGCCTGTAAGGAGGAACCAACTGACAGAAAGGGGGGGGAAACCTCAAAGAGTGGGTCATAACTACGATGTGGACACAAAGTACTAACTTGTAGGGTTTGATATCATTCCCATGAACAACTTGGATGTCTGGGTAAGCAAAAGGAGCGCTAGAAACTACAATACACAAACACGATGTCCTCCACCTTTCCTTTTCTAGGGAAGGTGTGCTCGATTTGGTTAACCAGCTGTGTTTTGGGCACACATTATACCTATTTCATAGCCACAGTTTAGTATGTTATATCCATATTGAGGCCACAATTAACAAAATTTACCCCCCCGTGTCTTGTCTGGGGTTCCGTATTACAATACCAACAGTTTGCCTTTTTTGTTTTTTTTGTCTTTTGAACAGCCTATAGAATGTGCTATGTTCCCAATGCATTTGTGTGTATGGAAATCTTTTGGTTGGCAATGATTTAGTTTTCTTTTCTTTTCTTTCAGCATTACTCCCTTTTGTAAAGTACTATTAAACTGAATAGAGAACACTGATTTGATGATCGCTCAGGTCAAAGGCTACATGGCAGGATGAGGTTAAAGGCCAGAAAAAAATATTTTTTCTCCATCAGTGCAAACTTCAAACACAATAACAAACGTTAAATTAGTAGTTGGTTGTTTTCAAGGAATTGTTGATGTAGCTTGTTTATTGGATCTGATTGGATTGAGCAAGTGTTCTTAATGAAGTGGACCATGAGTGTAAACCTTTAGGAAGTGTGGAGTTTGCATGTTTTCTGCAGGTACTTCCTGCCATATTCACAATTTCCAAAAACATGCTTGTTAGGTTAATTGAAGATGCTAAATTGTCCATAGGTGTGAATGTGAGAGTAAATGTTCACATGCCCTGTGATTGGCCATTTTTGATACTTTTATTTCTGTATTTATTTTTGCATTCATTCATTATTATTATTATTATTATATATATATATATATTTTTTTTACATTGTTTTCATCATTACAACTTTAGTCATTGAGACAGTCCAATAAGCTACAGATTTGTGTCTCGTGCCATTTATGCAAATGTCCCCATTGTGAGATTAATAAATATCATTTTATCCTGGTCAACATTTTCATAGACGTCTCTTATTATTCCCATTCCATTACAGTAGAAGAGTGTATTTAAAGCAAAATTGTAAACTTGCGCCACAACACACCCAAGAAACAAAACGTTGGCCATGCCTGGTAACATTTATTCCAAACATGCAAATTGTACACCACAAAGATGAAATTGCAGACATTCGTAACACCAAGACAGTAACACGTACAAAAGAAATAAACCATCACCATAATAGTTTTGTGTAATCTTGATAAATGCTTTTAGTTCCAATGTTAATGCTTTGTGAATTTATGCTAAATAAAGGCAATCATTGGATAAGGCTGCTTATGTATGATTTTATGAAAAATATGTAGCCAGTAAGTGTACATGTTGGACTTGGCAGGGTCAGCATTGTTTATTGTCTCTCTGGAATTCATTGCATAGTTTTAGTAATATGATTTGTGAGCATCTGACATTATTATTCCGGTGGAGAGTGTGAGTGTGCCAAAGTTTGATCCGATGCTTATTTGCTATGTCAGTGCAGCAGCCTCGAGTGAGTAAATGTGTGTGTCCACAGTGGACTCCACATTCACTGTTAAATTTGGATTTTGAAAATGTAAATAAACCGATTAACCGTCTCGCTTACAAAAATGCATACAACATGCGTAAATATTGCATATGTTTTCCCTTATAAATACATGTCATACCTATACCAAGGAGCAGAAAAAAAACATTCATGAAACAATTGCAACGATATCACAATGTAGCAGTGATGATGTACTGTAAGACAAGTAGAAAGTTTGTAAACAGATTAATGGCACAAGGTGAAGAACTAGAGCACAAAAAAAAAATCCAATTGGGTGCAACCACTGTGTCCTAGAGGATTAGGATTTGGTGCATTTGTGTATTTACCAGTACAAAGCAGCATAATAATGTAATATTAGAATCATATTTTGGGTCTCAATTCAGTCTTCACACACAAGACTCTCCTCGTGTTCACATTACCTTTCATTGTTTTGGACTTTAAAAACCATCAATAATACAGAGGCTGAATTTTCCACATCCACATTGAGGCATGCAATTACTCTCACTGTTTTAAAAAATAAAAAATAAAAAATGGTGAAAGAAAACCAAAACGTTCCAAATGCGTCCTCTCCCTATTTTATCTGATTCATCCGCTGTCCCAGCTTGACATTACAAACATGTTATAAAATGTATATCTCTCATGAGTCAGCTGTTTAGGCTTCCAACGCAGCAGGAATATATGAGGGTTATATGGGCGCTGTCCAAATGTTGAAGTCCAAAGAGAAAAAGTGTTCAAGCATCCCGTCACAGATGTAGAAAAAGTCTTCTATGCTCACTCATCTGCTCCTTTTAAAAGTTTATTCCCAACACATTTGCATACATATCTAAATCTTCTTTCTCTTTTTTCTTTTCTTTTTTTTTTTTTTTTTTTTTTTTTTTTTTTGGTTTTTCTCCTTAACAATGTGGTATCAGGTTTGTATCATTCTTATTTTTTGGTCAAGCAAACATGTTAGTGGAGTCCTAATGCATGCATCTCGGGTTTCTTTCTGGTATCGTGAGTGTTTGCTTTCTCATGATGTCATAATTACAGCAACGGTAGAAGTAAAGAGGTATCAACTTTTATGTATACATCATTATTATTATTATTATTTTATTTTTTTGGAATGGGCTTTTGTTGTTGTTGCATCCGTGGTATTGCCTTCACGGCTGTTTTGTTTTTTTCCTTCGGGTCTTCCTTGTCAGTTGATTGCTGCCAAAGACACAAGAGGGAAAACAATTAGACAGGGGGAGATGTGGGGGGGGGGGAATGCTTACAGTTGCTTATTTGTAAGATACAAGACAGCACCTTTTCAAATTGGGGATTTAAACCAGGGTTAGGGTTTTGAAGTAGGGTTTCCAAATAGGGTTAGGGTTTCAAAGTAGGGTTTCAAAACAGGGTTGGGGTATCAAAGTAGGGTTTCAAAACATGGATAGGGTTTCAAAGTAGCGTGTCAAAACGGGGTTGGTGTTTCAAATTAGTGCTTCAAAACTGACTCAGGGTTTCAAATTAGGGTTGAAAGAGGGTTTTAGGATTCCAAATTAGTGCTTTAAACCAGGGCTAGGGTTTCAAATTAGGGGTTCAAAACCGGGTTCGGGTTTCAAAGTAGGGTCTCAAAACAGGGTTAAGGTTTCAAATTAGAGTTGAAAGAGAGTTTTATGATTCCAAACTAGGGTTTTAAACCAGGGCTAGGGTTTCAAAGTAGGGTTTTAAAACAAGATTAGGGTTTCAAATTAGGGGTTCAAAACCTCCAATACATGAAATGCCTTTTTCCTCTGTAATGCCATGCGTAGTAATATTGCACATTGTGACCTTATAGTGGCAGTATTAACAGGTGGATGAGGTCACTTAAATCTCCACTGAAGGCCCAGCTCCGAAATGCAGCGCCCAGCAGTGGAGTACAGCATGTATTGTTTTGACATTTTTATTTTCAGTGGGGCGGGCACGGTGGACGACTGGTAAGAGCGTCAGCCTCACAGTTCTGTGGACCCGGGTTCAATCCCCGGCCCCGCCTGTGTGGAGTTTGCATGTTCTCCCCGTGCCTGCGTGGGTTTTCTCCGGGCACTCCGGTTGCCTCCCACATCCCAAAAACGTGCACGGTAGGTTAATTGAAAACTCTAAATTGCCCGTAGGTGTGAATGTGAATGGTTGTTTGTTTATACTGTATGTGTCCTGCGATTGGCGTGGGCGACCAGTTCAGGGTATACCCAACTTCTCGCCCTGAGTCAGCTGGGATAGGCTCCAGCACGCTCGCAATCCTAATGAGGATAATGGAACATGGATGGATGGATAATAAGTCATCATTTTTATTCATTTTATTAAAATTAACCTATTTAATGCAATAAAAACAAAATGTTGCATTTGTATCTTTTCCAAAAAGAACCAATTATTATAATGAATACAAATACAATTTAAAAAAGGAATGACTCTGTGTTTGTATGTGCCCTGCGATTGGCCGGCAACCAGTCCAGGGTGTAGCCCGCCTCCTGCCCGATGACAGCTGGGATAGACTCCGGCACGCCCGCGACCCGCGTGAGGAGAAGCGGTTCAGAAAATGGATGGATGGATGGATGGATGGATGGATGGATGGATGCATTCAGTGGAGGCGAGTGATTAGCAAGTCTGACTCACAATTCTGACGTTTGGAGTTTGAATGAGTCTTGGCTTCCGGTGTGGAGTGTATAAGTTTTTTTTTCCAAAGACATGCATTATAGGCTAATTGAAGACTAAAATTGTCCATAGTTGTAAATGTGAGTGTAAATGATTGTTTGTTTGGATGTACCCAGACCCAAAGTCAGCTCATTTACAACCCTAATGAGGACTTACCAGAATAGAATATGGATGGATGAATATACAGTCATGAACTTATTTTTACAATTGTATGCATGTTAAGAAACTTAACATCGCTTGCACCTAATATAAATGCGTTATGCTGACAACAGTTTCAACCTGGAAAAGAATTCAAATTTCCATTCCTTGTCGTACCTGAAAGTGAGACGAAGACGATGATGGCGACCACGCCCAGCACGATGGAGACGATACTGAGCAGACGAGCGAGTCGACCGAGTCTTCTGGCCCCGTCCACGTCCCCCGCCTGGAGACTGTTTCTGGACTGGTGACACGCAAAAACACATGCTGGTCAACACGAGTTAACATGACAGAGTATGGTAATACGGTTTGTAATGGATGATTGAATAGTTTCTCTAAATTAAATACATTTGATTTGTGTTTGTTATTTACATTTTTAGCAACTGTATGAGAACCAAATTTTCTCTGCATGCGTTTGCCTTATCGGCCTGAGACAACAGGAGCTGTCCTTGGTGCTTAATATTTTAAAATAAAGGTGGCTTTACGCGTTTGGAAGAAGAAAAAAAATCCCTTTGTGTGTTTGTTCGATGTAGTGCAGTGTATTCCTTAACATAATAACTGGACTTTCTACAAAATCAAATATATGGCTTACTGGCCAATACATTAGAAACACCTGCAGACAACATACTTTCAGAAATTGGCAACCCGTCTCTATGTCCCGGCGCCCCACAAGTTGTTCTGCTGCCTCTGCTCGGAACCCTCTCTGTGTACTAGTTGGCCCAGAAACATTCATGCTTTTTGGAGCAATCCAGGACAATCAAATATCACACACACACACACACACGATGCACCCTCTCACCTCCGGTACTGCAATGGGAGTGGGGCAAAGGAGAGGTCCCAGGAGAGTGTGTATTGATCCACACACACACACACCTACAATTACTGCACACATTCTTGTGGCTGCAGCAGAGGAAGGCTGCTAAGTGAGTAAATGTTCCTCTTCTTTCTTGTCATTAATAATGAACGAGCAGCAGCAGCAGCAGCAGCAGCGGCGTGGCTAGAGGGGAGGGACGCAGCAAAGAGCTGGTATGCATCTCAAATGGTCGCCTCTGATTCTCAATGCAAAAAAGACCTTTTCAATGCACTTTTTGGGGTCATTTTGCTTCCTGATCTTCATGTTCTTTTGCCTTTTAGTCTTAAAAAGAAAACTTCTTAAATTCCATGCAGAAATATGATTTTAAAAGAAACATATCGAACTTAATTTCAAGACAATTTGCGTCTATATTTTTGGAGGAGTACCCAAAGTTGGTTATGTCCAAGCACTTTGCTCTCACTGGGTTTTTGCAGAGCTTTTAGGCTCACTGTTGTTACATTAAAATCGCCATTAAAATTGCAAAGCACTCAATGCAGCCGGATGATCAAATCTGCTTGCTGCACGATGGCACCCCTCACATTCCTGGAGCAAGAAAATGCATTGCAGCTCATCAATTATTATTGGACAGTTTTCTGCGGCGCGTGGACGAGACCGAGTCAGTTCCATTTGCCCCGTTTGCTCTCCGGGCGGGCGCCGTCCATTCGCCATCTCGCCGTGTTCCAGTCATGCGTGCAGTCCGTGCATCCACTCAGAAATCTTAACTGTTCACATCAAGTAAGTACAATGATAGAAACAATCATCATCCTCCATTAGTCAGTAGCCAAACAAATTAAACGACAGGCCTGTTTAGATGATCAAGTTTCACAGCAGCCAAATGTACTGTGGCATCATCATGATAATCACAGTATGCGTCCGAGTGCGCTGAATTGATTTCACGCGGCTCTGCTGCAAGAACTTTTGGTTGGATTCACACGATAACACAAGTGCACATGCACACATATGGATTCGGGATGTGAGTAAGTGGCAAAGGCACTTGAAATCATAGCAACAAGTGTTTTTTTAGCCACATTTTTCAAAAGCCATTTCAAATAATAGATTTTCTTAGCGGTGGGGTGCAACGTTAACAACCACCAACAGCCTAGTACAACATTAGAAAAATATGAATAAAACCAGCAACTCTTGTTTCTTTCTTTGGTAACATTTCAGGAATCACAGTTGGCCACCTCCCTGAATATATCTGAAGTATTAGATCGCGAACAAGTCACCTGCACACACATGCACGCACGTGCACACACAGTCATCCATCCAGCGGGTCCATATATCACCAGCAATTCTGCCGAGCGTGCAGTACCGCTGCCGCAGTTCGGCCCTCGCCATTCTTGGGATAGGCCAGCATTGGCCGTAAAAAACCCTTAGGCTCGCATCGCTAATCCTGCAATTGGCTGCACATCGTCAGCGTTCGCCACCGAAGCATCTGCCGGTGATTTCCAGCCCGATGGCAGTTTGCCGGTTGTGCTCCAGCTGATGAAAACAATCAATACTCTTTGTTGTGTCACCTTTTTAGCGATGCGTAAAAAAAAAAAATCTTCATACACAAAAACGCCCGACACCGCACCTTAATACACGACACTTAATTACAATAAAACATGACCGTGCCTACTCTGCATTAGGTGCAGGCGGACAGATTTGAGAATTTCATATATACGGGTCAATTTCATATAATTTGATTAATAAAGGTAAAGACACTTGTATTCATTTTTCTGATTGAGCAATTTTCTTATGCTGCCTTAGTTGTATCTGTGTAAATGTGTTCAATGCTTGGAATCCTATTTTCAAAAGGTTATTGACGATTACAAATTTGAGGCTATAATAGATAAGACAATAGATAAAACCCCTTATTTCATGGCAGTCCAATGCAAATGTAATCTGAACAAGATGTTGTCAAAATCCTAAACAATGACAGCCACAGGTTTGTTGATAAAAATCCATCAACAGAGCAAATTGCAAATAACAGGAAAGACAAAAGTGCATCACGGTACAGACGAGCAGCTTCATAGCAACCGTGTGAGTTGCACAATTTACTTTTGTTGCTCTTCAAACTCTGCAGGCGCAAGTGCATAAATGATCTACTGAACTACTCATTAAACCCATTAGACTCTCGTTTTAATCGATTGTGGGAATGCAAAATGGCTGCCACGTCCGGGCACTTCAGATTCAAGTCAAGTCGAGTTTATTTGTGTGGTCCTTAATCACAAAAAAAAAAAAAAAAGTTTCAAAGGGCTTCACAGGCTTGCCTTCAGTCTCCAGATCAGTCTTTAAAAAAACCAACCCAAAAACGCATACTATTTGTGGTAGTTGGCACACATTGTTATGTGCATTACCGCCACCTACAGGGATGGAGTGTAACAGTAATTGGCCAGCATATCGAGATGTTTCCAATCAGATGGACATGAGGAATGAATTGGTCTGTGCTCCACTGAGTGCCATTCTGATTTGCTTTTGTCCATCTACCAGTACAGTATTCGGGTCCACCTTCCAGCATTTGAACCCACCACGCTGGTGATTCCTGCTGATACAACTAACTCCACTTGTAATGTTACCATGACGCTGGAGCCCCTTTCTATGCAAACCATATCACTTTTAAATTCGTGTTCAACTTGTTTTCCCTCGCCGGATCTTACATTATCCTATTCAACTCCCGTGAACGGAAGTGCATCAGATCCATTTGCTGTTCCCCTCACGCCCACGGTCCTCACAAAGAACGCAGCATCAGCTGCAGCACGGGGAGCGGATGTTTATTGCTGCCACGCTGCGCCCTGCAAACTGCCGCAATCTGCCCTCTGCAGCACAGAAACTAAATTGGCTTCTCTCGTCATCTATTGAATTAGTGGCCAGATCTAGTTTCCCTTTCCTTCACTTTGAGTTTCACGGCTCTCTGTCAATGCCTCGCTCACTTCCTCTTACACATACCCTAAGCCATTAGCGAGCGTCTGACCAGTGAATGTCAGTAAATTCATGATGAAGACTCGGGATATGTCTGCTGGATCCTGCCTGATATTCCCTCAGGTGTGTGTGCAGCCCACAGGAGTGATGTTTACAGACCTAATGAGCTCAGCGAATGACCTTCGCCTTGTTTCTCAGTACATCTCAGTTTTGGCTGCTGTTACTGTGTGAAGTAAAATGCAGCAGGACAAAATGAAAAAGGACAAATGAGTTCAAATCTGGCAGAACCTTGGGGGGGGGGGGGGGGGGGGGGCTGGTTAGTTCTGCTCTCTCACAGCATGTTTGAATAGCTCTCATTCATTCTGTATGGAGTTTGAATGTGAACCTTCTTCGACCCTCACCTACCCCGTAGGAGTCCAAATGTTAGTCTGCCTAGTCTGTCAGTCTTGTGATTGACAGGTGATCGGTCCAGGCTGCACTACCCACCTCTTTTTACTCTCATTTGGGATATGCTCCAGTTTAACCACACCTCCCCAAAATTAACCCACCCAAAACTCATACAGCCAGTATGGAAACAACTTCCTCAAGGCTTTCTGTGGAGGAATCAAGAAAGTAAGCCCAACCATCACCAGCTGAGTAGCATAAAGCCATGCTGACAAGAAAGCCACTTTATCACGGGGAGTTAAAAGAGCTGCTGCATGAGATGCGGGGGAATTGCAGAGAAAAAGCTGTGAAGTATTTCAACATTGACTTGATTCTTTTGTTTTTCTTTTTGTAAATGAACAGAGAACCGCTGGCAAGAAGAAAGCTGGTGGAGGAGAACATTAGTGAGGACTTGGGCGGAAAGTTTTAGGTTGTGGGGTAAACACAACCACGTAGTGTCTACACAAATTATTCGAAAGCACTCCCTCAGTAGTTTACAATAGCATAATCCATCCACAGATATGCACTAATTTACTGTATTCATCAAGATAACATTTATTGCAACACATCATTTAGTGAGTCAGTGATGGTGTAGCGAACATCCCCCCTTGCATCTGAGCGGTTTTGGGCTCGGCACTCACCATGATGGAATAGACGAGGGCCACGATGCTGACGGGCCACACGGGGAAGAAGCAGGAGATGATGACCAGGATCAGGTAGTCTCGGGGCTTGGGGCTCTCCTGCACCGTCGCGTTGCCGGTGGACGAGCGGCTCAGGCTGACTTTGGACGGGGAGAGGGGCGCTGCGGCGGACAGCTGCCCCGCGGAGCCTGACCTCACGCTCACCCCGTGGCCGTTGTGGTCCGCCTCCGGGCCCTTGGTCTGGTTGTGCTCCATGTTGACGGAGAAGGACGAGGACATCTTGAGGCCGTGTCCCTCGGGCTCGCTGGTGACGGCCAGCAGCTTCTGGGTCTCCTGGAAGTCAGCCAGTTGGGCGCCTCCTCCTCCTCCTCCTCCGCCTCCGCCTCCGCCTCCGCCTCCGCCGCCGCCCTCGCCCTCGCCCAGGTTGGACTTGAGGAAGTCGGTGTCCGTGTTGATGGCCATAACGCTCACCTCGATCACGTTATTACCAAAATTGCTTCTTTTTATCCCTTTGTTTCCAAGTTTAATCTTGATGACAATCCAAAACTTTTACAACTGATCTTTGATTGTGAGTGAAATCCTCATTAATAAAAATGAGACACTTGATTCTCTTAAGTTGTTTTGAAATCCTCCACTTGAGTCACTTTGCTTCACTCCCATCCACTTGACTTCCAAGATCACAAACGTGTGCTGCATCCGATGAGGAGCAAACAAATTGGAACAAATTCTGCTCCTTCTTCTAAGTATTTCTCTTACCCATTTTCTTACCTTATTTTTTTTGTTTTACACAATTAAAGAAGACGCAAAAAAAGATGCAGCTTTTCTCTCTTCTTGTCACTCCGCCCTGTTCGCTCTGCTGCTTCTCAGAGACTGCACGAAACCATTGTCAAGTTACACAAACGGACAGTTTCCTTCTTCCGGTCAAGAGCCAACCCCATTTATTCTCTCGTTCACGTTCCCTTGACCTGCATTTACTTATCCAAATTCATGGATAAAAGTCCCCAAATTTGAGTGAAAAGTATCATCTGTTCCAGTACCCATTAGTCAAGCATCTGTTGAATTGCCTGCAAAGGCAATACCTTGTTTTATTTTGAAGGCATAACTTCCTTACTTCTTCTACTACCATGAATTTGCATTTCGCTGTCTAACTTGATGGTGCTGATGTTGATCGAGCAGAGCAGTCTCACAGGGAGTTCCCTCCCCCACAAAGCCTCCTCCCCATCCCTTTCGCAACATCAGCACCAGTGTTTTATGGAAGGAAGCCAGCGGTGCTTTTGTGCTGCTATGCAGAATGTTTTCCCTTTCCGTTCATGTTCCAGATGCACAGGCTCCCCATGTCATAAATCATCAGCGCACACAAAGTCCGCTTCAGAGTCCAGTATACAGCTGCATACAATGCTTGTTAAAATCAAAAAAAAGCATTTTTTTTGGGAGGGGGGGGGGGGGGGGGCAAATCGAGTATCATAAAGCAAATGATTCTAATGTGTCAGAAGACAATGGTGATGGCTATGTGCTGGACGGGAGTTTGCATGTTAAACGCCCATTCCCCAGTGCAGTGAGGATTCCCCGACATGAAAAGTCTCAACAAAGATAATAGTGATAGGTTTTGATTGCCACCGTCAGCAAATGGACTCATTTTGAACAAAGATATCTCTGATTGTGGGTTGCTGTGGTGTAGAGCTGCTCTGCATTATAAACGAGAAACAGTGTGACGCACAGTGCAGTTCTAAACCACTGCAAAGTGCGAGAATGAATACGCGTGACTGCTCAACTACAATCGACAACACGGTCCTTGCTGTGACTGGACAGAAACAAACTGTAACTACAGCCCGCATGATTTCATTTTACGAGCCTCCGGACTCCTCATGAAGTTGTGCGGCAGCCTGGATTCATTGCTCCTGCAGGATCCCCTTGCTGCACCCACAAAGAAACACGAAGGAGACGGTTCATGTGGATTGAGGGACACCTCGTGGAAAGACGCAGCATTACTTTTCTTCGTCTTCGCTCCAGTGACAAGACCTTGTTGATATAAAGCTGCTAGAAACAAAGAGATTTACGAATAGTCACAAATCACCGGCGTTGACGACTACCTCATCACATGCCGTAGGATTACGTCATGTCATCGCAAACTTGATATACTGTATTTGCAATCCATTACACTTCCTCATGCTAAAGCTGACGCTTGTGATTGGCTCTCCGTGGTCGTGAGCCGTTCTGCTGTAGTTTTATACATGACGCATTTTCCAAATATGACCTCGAAGCATTTACCTTGTGGTGCAATTTATTAGTTTGTTTGAGATTCTTAGAAGCTTTCTAACTTTCAGTCCACTTTTTTTGGGAGGAAACATCCAAAGGTTCTGTTGACGCATTGATTCAAAATGAAGAAAAGCAATCCAAATGTAATTAATATACGCTAATTAGTTTTATTACTTTGAGAAAGTAATTGAAATCGTTACACGACTATTACATCTTCAACAGGGGTAACTTGTAATTGTAACCAACTGCATTTCCAAATCCTCTCAACTCTGCAAATCAACAAATTTCAAATCCAGTATGTTTTTTTGAATGACATTTTTTTTTTTTTTTTATCTAATTTTTTTTTTTTGTCAATGTTTGTGTAGCTCTCAGCATCACCTTAACACGAACTGCTTGGCACATTGAAGTCAGTTCAAAACATGCCCTTGTACTTGTTCCTGTCCTCCTCGTTTTTCTCCTCCATGCGCATGTTCAAGACCGCCAGTTCCTTCTTCACAGCCTTTTTCATTCCCGGGTCCAGATCCAAAACTTTGCTAAAGTCCTGCTTGGCCTCGGCCTCGTTCCACACCTCCAGGTGGGCCTTTCCACGCAGGTAGAAGGCCTTCATGACGCCTGTGGGACCATCATAAACTGGTTTTATAGGTCTCATTGGTGCCACGAACTGCAACACTTTTTCTGCATTTATTACTACAAACACATCGCTTTAGTTTACAACACTGCTTTGTGCATTTAATGCAATCCTGCTGCTTTATGAGGGGTCATTACTTGTGCAGTCATAATGTGAACTAAAATCCTATTTAATGGCCAATTTCAAAATGATGTTAAGTGACTGAAAGGATGTAGGCTAAATACCAGGACAACTATAGTAGTCGCTCTGTCTGATGTGTTTTTTTTTTTCTTTTTCAAAATTACAATTCAAAATTACAGATTAAAATTGGAAATGAAATTACACATTTTCTTCCAATGGATGTTATAAATTGTTACAATACGACTATACAACTGAAATCAAATTTTAGCAGATGAAGCAAAATAGTTGCTAAGACTTTTTTTTTTTTTTTCCGCTCATGTCACACCACTTGTCACTGGGCGGAATTCCAAGAGTTCAATCATAATATTCCATAAACCAATGAAAGAAAAGAAGAAAAAAAGAAGAAAGCATACGCTATGTTGTGAAAACCCAAATGTGGAAATTCTCCAAAAACAACAGGGTAATGATACATCGAAAAGTTTATGCATGCAGGTACATTTTGTAATTCAATTACTGCGCTGTATGAAATATATCATGGCGTACATCATAGAAGAGTAGTAAACAGCGCCATCTCGTGGGAAACTCAGGTTAGCACGTGCCCAATGATAAAATTCTGGGCATGTGTTTTGCGTTTTCTTTGGCTTTTGTGTGACATTTAGTCCTAAAAACAAAGTAGACTCAACAAATTATGAAGAAGGTGCGTTACAGGTCCCGTATTTTGGCTATTTAGTCCTCCACAGAGTGACTGTAGCATGGAATTACATGAAAAACAAAAACAAAACAAAAAACACCTTGTTTTTGTCATACGACTTTCCAGAAAAGGCCCCTCTGACAGCTAATTCCGTTTGACCCAGTTTTGTATCCGCTTTGTCCATATTTGGCTAAGACCGCCCCCTATCCTCCCGATTGGTTGCCTCCGTGTAGAAGACCCACTTGTGAGAGCAAATCGGAACAATTGGAGTTCGACCAGCCTCTCTGAACGGTTTGTGCTCAACCTTCCGAGGTTTCACACTACCTCAGGTCCAGCTAATCCCAAAGAGCATGCTGAAGTTAAAAATGAATTCCAAAACAAGAGCGTATGTCTCAGGAGGAGACAGCCTGAGTGCGCTGATGTTAAAATCGGGGCACCATGGCTTTTATTGGGTCAGACTTTTACAGAAGCATGAAAAATTCACCTACGCCTCTCATAAAAAAAAGTACATTTCACATGCTGTGAAATCCTTTCCAGCTTGTAAAGAGCAGAATAAACTCTAATTTAACCACATCGGTCTCTCATATATGAAATGTATGGAATGTGACTAATGGAGTTAAATGTTCCATTCACTTTAGTGAGATGTGTCTGCTTTTGTGTGTCTGTGTGTGTGTTAGCGTCCAACCTGGGTGTTGGTTAATGATGTCACTGGTGTGCTCGATGACCTCATAGTACTCCTCCATGCGTAGGAGACACTGGCAGTAATTGAATGTTAACGTGTGGGCCATCTTCTCCAGCTTCAGCCACGGAGCCTCCCACGCTTTCTCCTGTAACAAGCACGTCAGCTTCTGAAGGTGTGCTTGTGAATATACGTTGTACTCGCTGCTGAAACGCTAGCTCACGTGCTCATCGGATAATCTGACATGCACAGCTGACACGTTCTCACACACTACTGAAAGGCTTTCACACACGACTAAACATCTGTCTTTCAGTAGTGTGTGAGAGTTTTAAAAGTATTACTCTATGTATGGGAGCCTTTCAGTAGTGCATGTGAGCGGGAAAAAACAATCAGTAGAGCATGTAAGAGAGTTTCAGTTGTGTGTGAGAGCATTTTAGTCGTGTATGTTAATACAAATCAGTAGTGCGCGTGTGAGCGTCTATATTGTGTGAGAGCATTTCACTTATGCCTCTTTCAGTAGTGTGTGAGACTTTTAAAGTAAAGAGAGAGAGAGAGAGAGAGAGAGAGAGAGTATGAGTGTGTGTGTGGGTGGGTGGGGAGCATTTCAGTAGTGTGGTTGAGTGAAAAAAGTTCGTGTATAGATGTGTGTGTGTGTGTGAAAAACAAATTCGGTAGTGTGTGACAATGTTTCAGGTGTGTGAGTGTGTGTGTGTATGAAAACGAAACATTTCAATAGTGTGTGTGTGTGAGAGCATTTCACTTTTGTGTCTTTGAGTAGTGTGTTTGAGTTTTAAAGTCTTGTGTGCGTCGGAATATTTCAGTTGTGAAAATGTGAGTGATAAAATCAGTCGTGTGTGAGAACCTTTTAGTAGGTTGTGAAAACCCTTCAGTAATGTCTGAGAACCTTTCAGTCGCGCGTGAGAACCTTTCAGTAGGTTGTGAAAACCTTTAAAGTGGTGTGTGTAATGATGAAATGTCCGTCTGTGCTCACCTTGGCCTGCACGTTCTTGATGCAGATGATGGCTTCCTTGTACTTGAGCGTGGCGTCTTGGTAGCGTCGCTGCTTGTACAGCTTGTTCCCCTGTCCGTGAAGCACGGGCACCGCCTTCAGCCGCTCCTCGTCACTCAGAGCCCACGACTCCCTGTTGTACTCACTGGGCTGCAGCACCTGCCACACGCAATCACACCTAGGACTTTGCGACACGTACTTTCTCCTCTGCATTTTGCTCCCGGTCCAACCTTGAGCAGTTCCAGGATGAACAAGAGTGGCTTGGGCTCCTTCATCAGCTCATCCAGGTCGTCGTAGCCCAGACTGTGGTAGGCGAACATGTTGGCCATGCCACATGTGCGAACGTGCCAGTCCACTGGGTCTTTGCCGTCTGCAATGCGTCTCATGCTCTTGGATACAAGCGGGTACACGCCTGTGTGCTTTGGAGGAGAATCCATTGAATTAAAAAAGTTTACTGTATGATTGAACGAGCTTACTGATGAGAAGCCAGGGAATTTATGAAAATTGATGGTGGTACTGTACGTCCTCTTTAATTCTGACCTATCACACATATGACAGTGATAGTTAATTGGAAAGGTATCTTTGTTGTAAAAGCTAATGGACCCTGCACCACCGTGTGAGGCCATAGAACCGCACCGAGGTCTCTCACACAATCAGTAAAGAAAATATAGGAAGTAAAAAAAATCCATCGGGGAATACATCCATCCATCTATTTTCTATTGAGATCATCCTCATTGGGGTCACTGGTGAGCTGGCGTCTATCCCACCTGACTTTGGACAAGAGGCGGGGTACACCCTGGACTATATTTGCCAGCCCATCGCAAGGCACCTACATTCATTCACACTCACGTTCACAACCTAAAGACAATTTTGAGACTTCAATCAACCTAATAAGCATGTTGTTGGAATGCGGGAAGAAACCAGAGTTCCTGGAGAAAATCCAAGCCAGCCTGGGAGATGGGCACGGCATGCAATGTCCACAGCTGAGGTTCAAACGCACGACCTCAGAACTGTGCGGCGGATGTGTCGCCATCACGGAATCGAATTAAACCCACTTATATATTAACATATGTAATTATGTTTCATGTAAATATTTCTGATTAAAAACATACATTCAAATGATGAATAATATCGTTATAATAGTGCTCGCTATTATTCTCAGTATTATCATGTGATCATTTAAAGTTATGTAATATAATAATTGATTTATCATCATGGCATGTAATTATGGTTTGTTTTGTATCTACTAAAATATGGCAACAAAAAAATAAGAAAAAGTGCATTTATTAAAATTATTATTGTTATTATTACCATAGAGCAGTGGAGTGTTGTGTCTTCTAGTGGACTGTCGCAGTAATTCTCTGAGTGGGAAAATTAGGAATTCCCTCACATTTCACTGAGCGCCTTCTAAAAAGTTAAGGTCTATATATATACGTAGAAAAATTACCAAGCACATTCTTTCTCTGAAAAAGCAGACTTCCTCTGCTTTAGCAGGTATTGTATTGTGTTCATGTTTTAACATTCTTTCATCACATTAGGTCACTGTGTAATCCCGCTTTCCTTTCCTCCACTCCGTCTCACGTTTACTCAGTTTATCAGAGCAACAAGTTCGCCCTCCTCCCTTTACTGATGCCGCACCTCACATTTCACGGAATGTGTGTTTGTGCGTTTATGTGTGTATGTGTGTTGAGTGGGTCAGAGGAGGGACTTAACAATCTGAGCCCCTTCACATCTAATCAGAGCGGAGGAATGGCAGTAGTGCTGTTTCAGCAGGAATCCGAGCCGATTAGGCAAAAGTGAGACTGCTGCAGATTAATGACAGTATGCCTCCACCCATATGTCTCTCTCTCTCTCTCTCTCACACACACACACACACACATACGATCATATTACTCCCACACCCAAATATTTCTTCGCAAACCATGGAAATATGTTAAAGATTCGCACAGGACAGTAACAGGAAGAGGTCACAGTACAGTAAAACCATTTGTATAAACATGACATCTTATTCACTTATTTTTGGAGTGAATATCCATCCATCCATCCATTTTCTGAGCCGCTTCTCCTCACTAGGGTCGCGGGCGTGCTGGAGGCTATCCCAGCTATCTTCGGGCAGGAGGCGGAGTACACCCTGAACTGGTTGCCAGCCAATCGCAGGGCACATACAAACAAACAACCATTCGCACTCCCATTCACGCCTACGGGCAATTTAGAGTTGTCAATTAACCTGCCATGCATGTTTTTGGGATGTGGGAAGAAACCGGAGTGCCCGGAGAAAACCCACGCAGGGACGGGGAAAACATGCAAACTCCACGCAGGCGGGGCTGGGGATTGAACCCCGGTCCTCAGAGCTGTGAGGCAGACGCTCTAACCAGTCGGCCACCGTGCCGCCTGGAGTAAATATTGAATGAATAATGAATAACCCAAGCTAATGTAACCATGCGCTGAAAGAAGAATGTTTGCTATAATATCTCATTGTTTGTTGTTGTCTTTCATTACTTTTTGTTTTGGAATTCTACGAGACATACAAAAATAATTCTTCATTACAATCCACACCATTAGTTTGTAGAGTATGTGCAGTGGATATCGAAAGTCTACACACCCCTGTTCAAATTCCCGATTTCTGTGAGCTAAAAAAAAGGAGACCCAGATCATTTGAAAATGTTTTCCACCATGAATGGGAACTATAACATGTACAATTCTATTGAAATAAGAACAAATCTTTTCGAGAAGGGAAGTAAAAATAAACAACTCCCATAATGTATGCACACCCGCTTATAACTGGGGATGTGGCAGTGTTCAGAATTAACCAATCACATTCAAACTCATGTTAAATGGGGGTCGTCACACACCTGCCACCATTTAAAGTGCCTCTAACTAAAACCAAAAAAAGTTCAGATTTTCTCTGAGGCTTTTCCTGGCAATTCTATTTGATTTGTTTTGCTTTCTCTTAGAAGCCTGAAGGTTTTGTGTGAACACTAACTGGTATTTGGATGCATTTTCCCACATGCGTTTGAGAGATTTGATGAGTGATTTTTTTTTCCTTTGTAAGATAAGCCACTCTTCCCCAAAGCCCAGACATATCAAGAAAACGGGAAATTGTTGTCACATAACTAAACAGCCAGTACTTGCCAGAATTTCCTGTAGCTACCTCAGTATTGTTGTTGGGGTCTTGGCAGTCTCCCTGACAGGTTTCCTTCTCGTTTTTTCATCAATTTTGGAAGGACGTCCAGCTCTTGGTAATGCCGCTGCTGCGCCATATTTTCTCCACTTGATGATGACCCTGTTTCATGTTATATGTATTCACTGCATAGGAATTTGTTTTGTTCCCCTTCTCCTGAGTGATACCTTTGAACAATGACACCCGTCTGATGCTGTGAAAGCTCCGTGCAGACCGTGGCTTGTGCTCTAAGATTCTGACTACAAAAATGTCGGGAAAAGCCTACTAGAACAACTGAAGGTTGTTTGGGTTTAATCAATGGCACTTTAAATGGTGGCAGGTGTGTGCCGACTCCCATTTAACATTAGTTTGAGTGTGGTTGCTTAAATTTGAACGCATTCATGTCATCAGTTATCACACTGCCCTCCCGGAAAATCGGTGTATTAGAGGAGTAACAGGAGAGCAGGAATATGTTCGCCAGTCCCTTTCAGACAGAACTCACCGAAGCAGGATTTTGCTGTGTTGGTTTACACCGCCATTGCGGCTTCGCACATTCAGATAAAGAAATGCTGGCTTTGCTTTCACACTGGCCAGGATTGTGTTCAACCTTAAAAGTGCCACTGAAGCTCTACATTTCAGTGAGTGATGTAATACAGTACGATATAAAAAGATAAGACGTTCATTTTAATACATTGTGTAACACATATGGACAAATTATTTCCAAAATATATTTAATATTGTTAAAATAATGCATTTACAACAAATGCCTGTTTGAGAGAGCACTCACTGTAATACTGCATGGGGAAATATAACATTTTCTTTTTTTGCACTTATCCTCATCCCAGCTGAATTTGAGTGAGAGATGGGGTACACTGTGGACCCAGTCGTTCACAGGGCACACATATATATATATATATATATATACATATATATATATATATATATATATATATATATATATATATATATATATATATATATATATATACTTATATATATATATATATATATATACATATATATATATATATACATATATATATATATATATATATATATATATATATATATATATATATATAAAACAACCATTCAAACTCAAATTTTAGAATTTTACACACCTATAAAAAAAATAATCCAGTAAACCCAAACATGTATTGTTCTACTCACAATGGTGTCACACCAGAACTCTGCCACCTCTCCGATCCTCATGGAGGCCAGCAGTGTCTCCCAGATGTCCAGTTTGAACATGTTGCCAATCACTATCTCCATGGGTCTGCCCACAGCCTTGCTGTCATCGATCACCGTGCGGTCATCATCACACAGCGTGGTGCGGAAGTGAAAGGTCACCTGGAGCAAAACAAGCACCGAGCCATGAAATTAATGTCATGTCAGCCTATAGCAAGTACAGTGCCGTGAAAAAGTATTGGCCCCCTTCTCAAATTCATATATTTTTGCAGAGATTTGCTGTTTTTAAATGGTGATTTCATTAATAAGAAAAAACAAAAAAACAACGATTCAAAGTTACCTGGCACGGTATGAAAAAGTAATTAATTGGTTAAATCATGAATTAACTTTGGCTAATCACAACGTTTGGTTAATTTTCAATGATAACACCCAAAACGGATCACATCCAGACCTGTTCAATCAAGAAATCAGTTAAACAGAATCTGTCCTGACAAAATCAATTCAGACAAAAGATCTAAAAAAGCTGCAATAAAACGACACGATGCAAAGAAATTCCAGAACAGTCAAGAAATAAAGAAATTCACATCTAGAAAGGGTTACAAAAGCAATTTTTAAAGCTTGAGGATTGCAGCGAACCATAGGGAGAGCCATTATCCTCACATGGAGGAAACATGGAACAGTGCTGAATCTTCCCAGGAGTGGCCTGCCTCTAAAGATTACCCCAAGAGAACAGTAACGACTCATCCAGGAGGCCACAAAGGAACTCAGGACAACTTCTAAAGAACTGCAGGCCTTCCTTGCCTCAGTTAAGGTCAATGTTCATGACACAACAGGAAGGAAGAAAAAAAACAAAATGAAGGTTTTGGAGTGGCCTAGTCAAAGTCCAGACTGAAATGCAGTGGCATGACCGCTAAAAAGTCTGTTCATGCTAGAAAACCCTCCATTTTTGCTGAAGTCAAACAATTCTGCAAGGAAGAGTTGGCCAAAATATCTCCACAGAGATGTGAATCAGAATCAGAATCAGAATCAGAATCAGAATCATCTTTATTTGCCAAGTATGTCCAAAACACACAAGGAATTTGTCTCCGGCAGTTGGAGCCGCTCTAGTAGAACAGACAGTCAATTTACAGAACACTTTGGAGACATAAAGACATTGACAAAAAACAATTGTGCAAAAAGATGCAGAGTCCTCTAGCACTTAGAGCAGTTCGAATGACTAATATTGCAATTGACTGGTGCAATGACCATTGTGCAAAGGGAGTGTATGCGGTTTAAAGTGACGAGGAGTGCGATCATCTGGGACAATGTTGGTTGTGCAAATGTTACAGATACTCCTCAATCAGTGTGCAAATGGAGCAGATGCTACTCTGGCATGAGTGGCCAGTATATGCAAATAGTGCAGCATGGCGAGACAACTACAATGAGTGCACGAGTAATACATAATTGGCCCCACAGAAATGTGACAACCAACTCAAGTCAAAAAAAAATTGCTAGCTTGCTGTAATGGATTTATAGGTTAGGTGTTTAAGAAGTTGATCGCAAGAGGGAAGAAGCTGTTGGAATGTCTACTAGTTCTAGTTTGCATTGATCGGTAGCGCCTACCTGAGGGAAGGAGCTGGAAGAGCTGGTGACCGGGGTGCGGAGGGTCCGAGAGGATTTTGCACGCCCTTGTCTTAGTTCTGGCAGCGTGCAAGTCCTCAATGACTCATTGCTAGTTATAGAAAACGCTTGATTTCAGTTGTTGCTTTTGCGGACGGTCCAACCAGTTATTTGGTTTAGGGTGCCATTACTTTGTCACACAGGGCCACTTTTCCCCCCCCTTAATAAATGAAATCACCATTTAAAAACAGTTCACTTGGGTTATATTTGTCTGATATTTACATTTGTTTGAAACAAAACTTTGCAAAAATATATGAATTTGATAAGGGGGCCAATACTTTTTCAGGGCACTGAAAGTATGTTTTTATTAGGGAAAAAGTGAAAAACGTCCCATTTGTTTGAAATCCAATAGAGTAATCGTAACATGTATTTCAATTCTTGTAAAAAGCATGATGTGTCTCAACAAAGACGTTACATCACATGTGAATGCTGTTATTCAAGAGGCCCGCAAATGGTTGTATAACAGACAAGGAAAGGGGAAGCACTCTGCCAAGTTATTTCTGTTGTGCAAGATTGTGGTGTTATGTGTTACTTTAAAGTACTGTACTTTAAAGCTACTGTAAACTCTTGTGTGCAGTACAAGCATGGATTTTATGATGAACCTGCAAAGACCCCTCGAGTGAATCGGGAGAAAAGAGAAAAAGCTCAGTTGTGTTTACAGCAGGTTGAAAAGAAATACAGTAACCATTATATACATCAAACAAAAATGTTAATGTTCTTGTAATTATCATTCATCATGCAACCGTGTACCTTTGCTTGCCTAGTTTTGACTGTTATGCTGTGTCACCCTCTACTGGCCTTAATGTGAAATGCAGCAGCATCAGCTGCAGTCTAAATTTAAAATAAAAAGCAGCAACTGCTCCACCAATCTACTTCACAAGAGACATAACAAAAAAAAAAAAAAAAAAAACAATCTTCAAGGTTTATTAAATGAAAGTGAAATTCATCCTAAACTGACCAAGAAGCACGAATGTCAACAAAGTACAATAGACCAGCATTACCTTTGCCCCAGTGATGAATTTTGGGATTTCTCCGGTCCCGCCATGCAGAATCTTCTTCTTGATACCCTCTAAGCCCAGCAGAAGCGTGTCCTTCATATCTGACATACTTCTTTTGCCTTATTAGTTCAGATATTTGTCACCTTCTGTTGTCATTCACATGTGTGTAATGAGTGAGTCAATAAGTGTGTAAAGTACATCTCTGCAGGAGGATTAGTTCGGGCAGGGATAATAGCATTGTGTATCCGTCATCAGAACAGACAGTCAGCTTGGGGAAACATCGAGAAAGAAGAGGAGGATCAGGCTAATATAATGACTTTGTCTTATACCAAACATTATTACCTCCACCAAGGAGGAGTGTTTGCGTATGTGTTAGGATTATTTAAAAGCAAATCAATGTATCTTAAAGATGTTATTGGACTGCAAGGAGCAATGTAATATCATATTTCCTCAAAAAGGGGCTTCCGGTCGAATTGATGCAGCGCCGCAATAAATTTTCCACTTCACAATATATTGCCACTCGGCAACTGTAAAATGAATTCACCACAACACACACTGTCTACATAGAAGACATGCCATATGTCAAGCTGAAGCTGTACAATATAGAACATGTTACATGTACTTTTATCCAAATAATATCACAATGTACTGTATATGGACTAATGGGTAAAATCAGGGGTGTCAAACATATGGCCCGCAGGCCAAAACCAACCTGCAGGATGAATTTGTAAGTGAAAAAAAATACAAAAAAACACTGTGGTGGTACGGACTCAGGATAATTTTGAGAATGATTATGCTCCTGTAAAAAATTGAATGGTAATAATTCCTCGGTCTTCATAAGTGTCACAATTTTAAAGTTCAATACTGTATTTTACAGTTCCAAATAATTTTTCCAAACAAAAAAGTTCAAAAAAAAAAAAAAAAGTTCCAAACAATACGTTTTCCAAAACGTTATTGTTATATCAGGTATGGTAATATTTTAGTGGTCCAGCCCCATTGACATCAAATAAGGCTTTATGTGACCCTTGAACTACAATGAGTTTAAATAATTTTTATTAATTAAACAAACATGTTCAAAATTGTAAGGTGGAGGTCCATGGTTCAATGAGTGCCATTTTACTGTAAATATTTTGTGGGGTGGGGGGTGAGGTGAAGGAGACATTTTTAATACAGCACTGGTGCAATCGCGTGCAAGTTTGTGTGTGTACATGTGTGTTTCATGACAGAGAAGTAAATTGGAAAACAAGTATGTAGTAGTGGGACGTTGTTTTCATTCCAGAGGAAATTTCCATGATTTCCATGATGATGTGAACAATGCAGTGAATGCTGAAAGCAGACAATTACACAATGCACTCAGTGACCTTTCTTACTTTTCGCATCTGTCGCCTATCTGTGTCTGGGTGTGGGAGCATGTGCGTATAATGTTTCTTCACAACGTCTGCAAGTGGTTTAGAGCACGGCTAATGTTTTATTTCCACCAAGTGCACGAACACCGTGGCTCGTGCTTGCATAACTGTACAGCTTTGCGTTTCCCTTTGTGAAGCAACATGGCTGAGTAGATACTTCACTAGAAACTATCACGCAAGGTTGCTGTCTTATCTGTGTTCAAATAGGACCTCTATACCATGGATTGTGCTGCAAACTCCAATCAAGTTTGCCCCCCCCCAACCACGCTGATGTGTCACAGCATTAAGCAATACTTTGGTACAGTATGCACTTGTCTGTAGCCCTTCTTGTGGACATCATTGGGAGTGAAGTAGAACTGGCCTGGATGGTTGCACATTTAGACATAAAACATAAACGATGCGGTACTCATGCACTTTAATGACCAAGACCTACATAAGGTTGCCCAGCGCTTCGTACTCTGAAGCAACAAGACTGTGACACACCACCCATAAAGTATGTTAACTAGTACGCTGTTGCCTTACTAGTGTCTTACTAGTGTGCTGAAATGTCGTACAGTAGTGTACCACAGTAGTGATAAAAACTTTACTAGGAAGACACAGTCGTTAGACCAAACAGCCCGTACCAGGGGGTACCCTATACTCCCATAGTACCCTGCACAGGACTTCTCGAGGGACACGGTTGAGCACCTTCTCCAAGTCCACAAAACAGACTGGTTGGGCTAACTCCAATGTGCCCGCCAGAACTCTGCTGAGGGTGTAGAGCTGGTCCACAGTTCCACGGCCAAGATGAAAACCACACTGTTCCTACTGAATCTGAGATTCGACTTCCTGGAGCCTCTTCTCCAGCACCCACAAATAGACTTACCAGGGAGGCTGAGGGGTGTGATCCCCTTATAGTTGGAACACACCCTGCAGCCCCCCTTCTTAAAAAGTGGGACCCCCACCCCGGTATGCTAATCCAGAGGTACTATCCCCGATGTCTGTGCAATATTGCAGAGGAGTGTAAACCAGGACAGCCCCACAACATCCAGGGCCTTCAGGGACTCTGGGCGGATACCATCCACCCCCTTGCCACCGAGTAGTTTTTTTTAACCAACCCGGTGACTTGAACGACGCAGATAGAAGAGCGCGCCTCAGAGTCTATGCTAACTCTTCAAGAACAAATTTAGCTATGTAATGAAAAAAAAAAAAAAAACCCTTGATATTAATGTCCTTTTCTGATATTTGGAGTTGCATTGGTTTGAGGAACACGCCCTATTACGGCTGAAAACATTGGAAAAATATAAAGAACACAAGAGAGGACTTACCTTAGCCATGTTGAGAGCAATTAGCTTGATGGTGTCATTTCTGCTGAGTCACGTAGCTCACTTTTTCGTCTCTTCTTTTGATGCCTAGATTTCAAACTTATTTTATCTGTTATTATCTGTCACCAAGAGGGTGGGTTTCACGGGGTGCCTAAGAGCTACTGTATTTGATAAATAATATTTAGGAATCACTTTTACGACAGCCAGGTTTATATTTTGTCTCTGGTATAGTATAATCAACACAAGTACATGTTTCTGTATTTTCTGTATAGATTATTAAAATTTCACGGGAGGGGGTGGGGGGGTGGGGGGGCTGTCCCCCAATTCTGGAATGGCCCACAGAAACTAGATTGATGGATGAATTGTTGGATAAATAGATCTGGGGCTGAGGCGGGGACCACCACCCCAGTCTGTCAGTCCAGAGGCACTGTCCCCGATGTCCACGCGATGTTGCAGAGGAATGTCAAACAGGATAGCCCCACAACATCCAGAGCCTTTAGGAAATCCGGGCGAATCTCATCCCCCTCTGGGGCCTAGCCACCGAGGAGCTTTTTAACCATCCCGGTGACCTCAACACCAGAGATAGGCGAGCCCGCCTCAGAGACCCCAGACTCTGCTTCCTCATGGGGGTGTCGGTAGAACTGAGGAGGTCTTCGAAGTATTCGCCCCACCGACTCACAACATCCCAAGTCGAGGTCAGCAGTGCCCCATCCCCACTATACACAATGTTGATGGTGCACTGCTTCACACTCCTGAGACGGCGGATGGGGACCAGAATTTCCTCGAAGCCGCCCGGAAGTTGTTCTCCTTCACCTCACCGAACTCCTCCCATATACGAGTTTTTGCCTCAGCGACAACCAAAGCTACATTGTGCTTAGCCAGTCGGTACCCATCAAAAAGGCCCGATAGGACTCCTCCTTCATCTTGACGGTCTCACTGCTGGTGTCCACCAACGGGTTCAGAGATTGCCACCATGACAGGCACCGACTACCTTACGGCCATAGCTCCAGTAGGCCGCCTTGGCAATGGAGGCGCGGAACATGGTCCACTCAGACTCAATGTCTCCCACCTCCCCCGAGACGTGGGTGAAGTTCTGCCGGAGGTGGGAGTTGAAACTCCTTCTGAGAGGGGATTCTGCCAGACGTTCCCAGCAGACCCTCACAATACGTTTGGGCCTGCCAGGTCGGACTGGCAGGCCCAAACTGGCGCAGGAGCTGGACGACGACTGGCATCTTCCGCCACCATCAGAGCCAACTCACCAAAAGGTGATCAGCGGACAACTCTTCACCCAAGTGTCCAAGACATGAGTCTGCAAGTTCGATGGCATGACCACAAAGTCGATAATCGAACTGTGACCTAGGGTTTCCTGGTGTCAAGTGCACATGTGGACACCCTTATGGACAAGCTGTAGTGAGCACAGAAGTCCAATAACAGACCACCACTCGGGTTCTGATCTGGTGTTCTCCCAATCAACCCCTTCCAGGTCTCACTGTCATTGCCCTCATGAACATTAAAGTCTGAACAATGGAGTCCCCAGCGGGAGCGCTCTCCAGCACCCCCTCCAAGGACTCCAAGAAGGGTGGGTACTCTGAACTGGTGTTTGGTGCATAGGCACAAACAACAGTCAGGACCCGTCGCCCCACCCGAAGGCGGAGGGAGGCTACCCTCTCGTCCACCGGGGTGAACCCCAATGTACAGTTGCCGAGCCGGGGGGCAATAAGTATACCCACACCTGCTCGGCACCTCTCACCATGGGCAACTCCAGAGTGGAAAAGAGTCCAACCCCTCTCAAGAGGACTGGTACCAGAGCCCAAGCCGTGTGTAGAGGCGAGCCCGACTTTATCTAGTCGGAACTTCTCGACCTCACGCACCAGCGCGGGTTCCTTCCCTGCCAGAGAGGTGACATTCCACGTCCCTAAAGCCAGTTTCTGTAGCCGGGGATCGGATCGCCAAGGTCCCTGCCTTCGGCAACCGCCCAGCTCGCACTGCACCCAACCCCTATGGCGCCTCCCACAGGTGGCGAGCCCACGGAAAGGGGGACCAACGTCAACCTTTCAGGCTGTGCCCGGCCGCGTCCCATGGGTGCAGGCCCGGCCACCAGGCGCTCGCCTTTGAGCCCCACCTCCAGACTTACCAGGGAGTTTGAGGGGTGTGATCCCCTTATAGTTGGAATGCGGGCAAGGGAAACTTATATCCATTAATTTTGTTCATCATAGGGGTTTTTGGAGCTGTGCTTTTTCTGGTCCCTCACCTAGGACCTGTTTGCCATGGCTGACCCTACCAGGGGCGTGAAGCCCCCAACAACTTAACTCCTAGGATCATTGGGACACACAATCCCCTCCACCATGATAAGGTGACGGCTCAGGGAGGGGTCCTAGCAGTAACGGAATGCTAATCTTCTCTGTATTAAAGTTATACAAGAACAAGAACAATGGAAGCATACTTAAAATGAAAAGATTCATTGTTCTTGATGGGGTCTACACTTGTGCTGGAAACCGTGACGGCGTAACATGGACATATGGTGTGGGGGGCTTCTTGGATAACAGGTTTGGAGTTGCTATGGTTACAGCCTATTCCATCATCTCCACCATTAAAATGACACGATCTTTTGATTTAAAAGCTAGATCAATATGATATTGCTCTCAACATAATAAAAACATGGTTTCAGTGAGTTTTGTAAGGAAGTAGTGTGTGCAGTCCTGAATATGCACATTAAACAGTTATCTGTCCAACCTGTTGGAGAAGAAACAGTGTTATGACTCAGGCTTTGTGTAAGTCTGACTCATTGTTGCCTGCGTCACACCACCTGCACCTCTCTGCCCTGCCTTCGCATGTCACACTCACCGACTACATGCACACACATTTGAATTTGCACACCGTGGCGCAAGCCAACAAATAAGCGGGTTTACTGAATACACACGCCTTTTGAGAACAGGTTTAGCCACAAGCAATCATAGGAAGAGACTGGACAGCCTGTCGCATTTGGCCCTGTTGGAAACCTGCTGATTCATTAGTTATACGTAAAGCAAGTCACGCTCTATTTGTGGAAAATGCAGTCATGGATTTCCTAGGGAGGAGTAGCTGGTTGTGTAAAGGCCATTCATTCATATACCTATCACACAAGGGAAGGCACCTTCCATGACGCACAATATCCACACACACACACACACACACACCCACACGGTTTAATGTTTATGAATGTGTGAGCCTTTTGTGTTGTACATATGGATTAGAGATAGAGAGAGGGGAGGGGTTGTTTCCTGCCTCTTCTTTCAGCCCTTTTGGTCACACTAGAACCGAGCATGCACATGCACGACACACACAGAATTCCTGACACGTTCAGGTGGAGACACTTTGTCGGCGGTTTCATGTGTTCTGACTTTAGAGTGAAAACACAAGACTTTCAATAGGCGTACTCCGTACACAAGAGTAATTGTTCTTTGAGTCACACTTCTTTTAGTGTGAATCATTTGTTTCAGTTTGAATTTCAAATGATGAGGAGAAAATTACATAACTGGCAGATTCCCAGCCAGCTCATGTGCTCAAGCTCCTTCAAAGTGTTCCACTAGCACATATTTCAACAATGTGGATTCTTCCGAGAACAAGGTCAAAGATGTGAAGATATATTGCATAACAAATGGCAGCCGTCCAACCATAAAATTCTGATGGGAGTTAACGATAGAAATGGTGTAAGGAAAGAGTGTTCAACCACATTTTTTTTGTATGATGTAACTTAGTTTTCCAAAGAATTCAGTTCAGTTCCGCTCACAATGAAAACCTGATTTGGTTTATTTCCACCGGGTGTGTGGGTGGAATGGTATTGTTTGTGTTAGCTACATAAATTGTGTGACATTATATGAATTTAACACAGAAGGGGAAAGTGACACATGGAAAAAAAAACAACAACAAATCATTTGTGAATAAATTGTATCGCTCCAAGGTTTTTGGTAATGCACCATCGTAACTGGTAGCCTCATGCTGCACAGTACTGGCTTGGCTTAGCTCTACCTAGCCTCAGGTCAGACTGTGGGTTTTCACAGTGGGGGGGTCACATTTTGATGCCCACCCAAACACATTTGGATGCCCTCTGCCCTCCGTTGCACACCACTGCCAAAGGTATATACAGTATTTTACATTTGAAGAAGAAAACAAAAATCACAGTGCACCACATAAAGACAGAAAAAGTATATATGTTGAACTCGTGTTAATTTACTTATCATGAATTATAAGACTGGCAACAGATGGATAAATAAGTCAAACACTGTATGTACCTTCTGCCATTTAATAGAAGAGCATTTAATTGTTTTGACTGCCAGTGTACGTTGCTAGCTTAGGATACAGTGGATATAAAAAGTGTACACACCGTTCAAATGCAAGGTTTTTGTGCTATAAAATAATGAGTCCAAGATGAATTCACCATTAATGTGACCTATAACTTGTACAATGCAATTGAATTAAACATTTTTTTTAATTTAGACTGTAGTAAAAAAAAATTAATAACTGATAGAAAGTAATGTAATTTTATCTGTCTACATGCAGTATTGAATGTTTGTCTTGTGTTCTGCCAATATCTTCCACGAGAAATGTTTAAAATTATTGATCATGCAGTACTGATTCAGACCAATAGGCGGACTGCTGTGCTGTGTGTGTGTGTGCGCGCGCGTGCCTGTGCGCGCGCGTGTGTGTATTAGCTGTTCTGACTTGCAAGATTCTCAGGAATAGCCTGCACAAGTGTCTTGTGAAGTTATGCCCTGGGTATCAACAAGTGAGATGTTTCTGGAAAAACACATAGCTCTATTGCTTTGCAAGGTGTGGACATTACTTGCTGCTCTTTAAACCCGTGTCGCCACAGGCAGCCTCTAAAATTAAACTACAAAGCTCGTCATGTGATTATTGACTCTGGTATAGCAATCATGCTTTTAGTCTGTATGTCCACAGTTTGCTTGTGATGCTCCACCCCAATGCTGGCCTTGGCTGTCCGCTCCAGCGCCCCCTGACAGGGCCCCTGCCAGGCCACTCTCCACCGGGCCTCGACCTTTAGCTGCATACCAGAACACATAGCAGCCGGGACAAAGGGCAAATGCAGACAACACATAAACGGTGATGTGGTTCATGCTAAAACTCATGCATTTCCACAACAAGGCTGTCTACACGCCAACGCCATGATAGTTGGAAGGTTTGTGCAGATTAGGGAAATAGGAGCTCAGTTCCATCATCGGCAAAATGATTTTGGTTGTGCTTGCTATCAATAGTTTCATTTAAGAAGGCACATCTGTGGCTGAATGTAAATGTCAGCAGTAATTGACAGCATTGTTTTGATGACACACTGCAAAGACAAGATAAATACTCCGTGTCCCCGCTGTGTGCTAATTGCCCTAATGCAATGTACAGCCATTGTAAACCTAATCCCATTTACGTTCATCATATAAGACATACAGATTCCTGTCTGCCTCTACCCAAAGACAGCAAAAAAAAAGAAGCAACTGATACTCTTAATATTGTACATCACTACACCCTTTAAAGGTGCAACAAAGGCACAGAAACTTGTGTACCTAATCTTTTGACTCATGTTTGTGTATTACATTGCTTCTATATTGTTGTAAAAAGCATGTCCTGTAATTTGAAAAACTAGTATTCCCTCGGAAATTGCAGAGGTATTGAAGATTTATAAATAATATATATATATATATATATATATATATATATATATACACATTTAGTTTATGCAACAGCAAGTTATAAATGCTTTGTGATTCATTATAAAACTTCACCAATGAAATAAAATATGGATCTTTCTACAGAACTATAACCAGATTTGCAATGTTTAATTTCACAGTCACAGGAGCTGGTTGCTGGTTGTGGAGCACAGTAAATTGAATCCAAATAATAATAATACAAACTCAATTTATTTCAATAGTTCTATTCAAAATGTGAAACTCATATAATGTACAGTATATAGTAGATGCACTACCAGGGGTGTCAAATTCATTGTAGTTCAGAAGTCACAAAAAGACAAACTTGATGTCAAAGGTGCCGGACCACTAAAATCATTCCATACTTAAAAATAATAATAAATAATTCCCCGTCACTGATGGTGTAGTGATACACTCGCCTCACTTTGGTGCAGGCAGCGTGGGTTCAGTTCCCACTCAGTGACGATGTGAATGTGAATGAGAATGTGCCCTGTGACTGACTGGCGACCAGTTCAGGGTGTAGTCCGCCTTTCGCCCGAAGTCAGCTGGGATAGGCTCCAGCGTCCCGCGACCCTAACCAGGATAAGCGGTGTTGAAAATGGATGGATGAATAATTCCCCCCCTTGTTTTAATGCAAAACAAAACAAGCTAATTCAGAAACTGTTTAGATTTAACAACATTCAGCTTCAGTTTGTCATCTACATGTGTGCATAATACCTAATCACAATGATTGTATTTTAAGGCACAAAAGTTTAAGTCACAAGTATTTGGAACTGAAAAATATAGTATTCCACTTTGAAATTATATCAATTTATGAAGACCTAGGAATTATTACCATTCCATTTTCTATATGAGCATAATCATTCTTAAAAGTATCCTTAGTCCCCACCACACCAATGTCTTATGTATTTTCTCACTTTCAAATTCATCCTGCGGGCCAGATTGTACCCCTTTGTGGGCCAGTTTTGGCCCATGGGCCATCCCTGCACTACACAGAGTGAAATATTTTTTATAATAATAATAATAATATACATTTGCTTTACAATTTAATCACTGATCTGTATTAAGTATAAAAATAATTTCTGAAAGAAGCAGCACCATGTGTTGGATCTTGAGGGCCACTGCCTCAAATGTCGAGTCATCACTGACATTGCTGATTGCTGCACTGTAGATTGCTTATGGCCTCTCGCCATCGCTTCCTGTACGTCAAGATCTGATTTCATGTGATCACACAACCCAGCCCGTTCTTCTGCCACGGCTCATAGGCCAAAATAGTCCTGGTGCTCCCACATGAGATATGTGACGGGGCCCTATTGACCTTTTCTTAAGAGCCAACGGGGAGTAGGAGAGTGGGGAAAAGGGAAATTGAATGTTAGTGAAGTGCGGACACCACAAGGTGAGTATAACCCCATCCAACAAGCGGGTCTAATCTTGTTTGTCTGCACTAGGTCAAGAGATTAAATGGGTGTTGTTCGGTGCCCATCCTGTCTGACTCCAATAGATTTAACCTGGTGGCGACTTAAAGACAAATCATCTGGCTGTTAGCAAACACATGGATAACACCTGAATAGGATGCAGTAGCTAAACCTAGAACGGTCTGAGGAGAATGAGCACCAGTCTATTGACAGATTAACACAATAGATAGATACTGTATAGAGTGATGATAGAGAGATGGATACATACAGAGTTAAATAAACAGAGAGAGAAAGCGACAGACAGATTTGGAAACAAGGCCAGCTATGGGCAATGGCTCCAGTCTCTAAGTGTCTCCATCCACCGGTTTGACCAGAAACCAAGTCAACATGGCCGTCTGCACTAACTCTCCCTGGAGAGATGATCTGTGAAGGCGCCCCTTTTACAAATCCAATCTCATTTCCTCACTAAAGGAAAATGCTGGAATAGACGACGTTTAGGCCTGAAGAGTCTTAATATGGACCATGTGCTCAAAGTAGGCAGGGCTGAGTATGTCGCCATCTATTTCCTCAAGTATCTATCTAGCTAGACTATGGAGACAAAATCCCGCTGACACGTGACGGTGTCGTGGTTCACTCGCTTGACTTCCAAATAAGTTCTGTGGGTTCGCTACAGACTCAGTAACAGAGTGAATAGCTGTATTTTTCCTAAGATTGACTGACGACCAGTCCAAGATTAACTATGCCTTCAACCAAACTGAGGTCTGTCTGTCAGTCTGTCCATCCATCAATATACAGTATCATTCCTGCAAAATGGTTCAGTGGTGAGATCCACACAATACCCTGCAATTACCCTGCACCATGGTAGAGTGTGAACCGTCGGGTTCGTGTCAGAAGTCTGTAACATTGTTCACCCACAGGACGAGTCAATTTTTAACTTTTCAGCTGTGAAAAATACTGTCATCGACGATCCAGCCATAATTCACAGTGTCGTTGATTTATGACAAACACATTGCAATGTCAGTAGGTCGGTCGGTCACATGGCAAGGTGTCTGTCTATTCAATTCAAGTACAACATAATGCAACGGAAACAAAATAGAATTCAGAAGCTCTTGATTTAGCAGCAATATCTTAAAATTGATATTTAAGGCACAACAAATTATATAAGCACTGTATATTCAGAAAGTATTCTATACAAGTTAAATAAAGTCAACGGTAACAGTGGAGACTTGCTCCGACTCTATACTATTGTAGTACAACAAAAAAATGAAAGCACTTAAACTGCAAAGAATACAAAACAGTGCTATGTTATTCAATATACTGTCGGTATGGTATAGAAATTCCACATCATTTTGCGTGACTATAACGTTTTATGGTTATTCATGTGGTATCTCTCAAATGCAAATATGAAAGTCTCTGTGTACGGTAAACCGGGATCGGTATCTTATGAAATGAAATGAAAAAAAAAAAAAAGGAAAAAACAAAAAGTGAAAATGTCAAATTATTGCACATTAAATGACAAGCACACAATTTCATTGCATTGTCAATGCGTACAATAATCGCGTTTATCGTGGGATTTAGGTTCCGGACAAGTGAAATCAGCAAAGTAGCGACCACATATTATTTTTGATTATTTATACATATTTTAAAGCTGTATGATCCTCCCCAGACTCTTATTAATTGTATCACTCAAAATCCCACGATATGGCGAAATATGCGTAATGTGAATACAAAAAAATCCACAATGCACTGAATCCGCTATAGGTGAAATGCGATATACCGAGGGAACACTGTACCTGTAAAATGTGTTCCATTGCCAAACTGTGGCACTCATGGATAGAAGTGTAATCGCAGCCTGGTATAATATTTATATATTGTCATTGGCGGGCAGAAACCTCCTATGTCTAAATATGATCAATTTTAAATTTTTTTCACAAATTGACAATATTGGTCAATCCACACATGGGTCTGTTATTTTCAGTTTCAAACTGGGTGGCACGATGGGCCTCGCAGTTCTGAGGACCCGTGTTCAAATCCTGCCTCCCCTGTGTGGAGTTTGCATGTTCTCCCCGTGCCTGCGTGGGTTTTCTCCAGGTACTCCAGATTCCTCCCACATCCCAAAAACATGCATGGTAGGTTCATCGAAGACTCTAAATCCCCCGTAGGTGTGAATGTGAGTGCAAATGGTTGCTTGTCTATATGTCCCCTGCGATTGGCTGGCGACCAGTTCAGGGTGTACCCTGCCTCTCACCCGAAGTTAGCGGGCATAGCTCCAGTTATAAGATATAAGATAGCTCCAGCACGCCCACGACACTACTGAGGATGAGCGGGACGGAAGAAACGAGAGGCTCAGGCACACCCGCGACCCTAGTGAGGATAAGCGGTATGGAAAATGGATGGAAGAATTTTTCAAAGTATTTACCAGTGTTTAAACTGTTCAAAATGGTTTGCTCTCTTTGGCAATACATATGCTTTTGTTTTTTTCAGAGGGGAGGGGGCAGTTCCTGAAAAGTGATGGTTTTGGATATGCCAGGAGTCTGCCCAAGACCAGTGAAGTACTCTTTGTCTTTCCTTTTTTTTCTTCCCCAAGCCCGATTTTTTAAAATGAGCATTATACCACACTTTTTGATGTGGGGTTTTATTTTAATTTGTAGGGTGGCATAACTAAACATGAAATTGCCTTGCTTCTATTACTATACAATAGACATTGCTATTACATGTGAAGATGTATGCATTTTTAATGTTATCTATCATTGAGCCATGGTTGTAAACTGTGGTAAATCTGACATTTGCAAATTTGATTTTATCACGTTCCATTAGAAGAGATACATGCCCCATTCGCCACTAAAGGACGAGACTGGAGATGTAATGTAAATTAAGTACTTCATAATAGGAATGCAACAGTTTAAGGCCACATTTGCTGGCCTTTTTTCTTAGCTTATGTGCTAATAAGCACAATTAAAATGAGCTTTTATATTTTGCCAACGTGGGAGCCATCAATATGGTGCTGTCTCAATCTCTTACAAGGGATTAAGTTGTCAGGTTTCATTGAACTCTGAGCAGCCTCAGTCCAGACAAAACCATCTTAGAAGGTTCAGGTCCAGTTATTTTTAACTTTGCTGGGTTAACATCCGCTCGCTCCTTCCCCTTTCAGCCCACACATATGTTTAGCTTTCATATCTGAACACAAGACGAATTCACCTCTGTGGTGGTGTGTGTATATGCATGTGCGCATGAGCCATCCACCCTCTGACCTCTTGCCATCCGTTAGCTCTGTGTGTGTGGGCATGTGCCTGTCACAGTTAATGCTACCACTCACAAGCCTAGCACTTTCCAATCAGTTAACTCAGTGTTTCCCAACTTTTTTTGAGCTAAGGCATCCATTTTACATTAGAAACATGTCACGGCACTCCACCAATCAAAAATGTCACAAAAGTATGACTAAAGAAATAATGATGATATTGCCTCAATTTACTCACAAATTGACCTAACACAAAAATCACCATATGTTGCTGGCATGCAAAAAAGAACAAAGGCATAAACTAATAATAATAATATAATAAATTCAGACAAATTAAGTGAAACTGAAAAATTCTATTTGGACATTACGGCACAACACACTAGTTTACCACAGCACCCTGTTTATAGATCATTGAATTACAAAACAGGCTTTCTATAAGGAACACCAATCTGACGGACTAGGAGGACCTTGGAGTGATTTAAATGTGCAGCCGCAATGGTTTATAAAAAGTTTATCTTCGCTGCTACATATCATTCCGGCTCCTTCTTTCTCCTTCACCTCACAGCCCACCCATCTGGAACTTGTGTCTATTTTGAGATCTCAGTACAGGCCAAGTACCAGCTGCAATGTGTAAAACACACGAATAGGAGCTCCTTCAGAATGGCATGCCGTCTACCTTAAGTGTGGTTGAAACCATAGCCAGTATGGATCGTAATTTCTAGTGCGTTTCTTCCCTAAAAAAAATTCACCAAGTCGATTATTATTATTAGTAGTATTAAACATAGGTACGAGTATGAGGAAAATGGAAACATTTTTTCAAACTTTATAAATGTACACCAGTAACTAGGAGTTGTAGGAAAAAAGTGGCCTTTCATTCCAATATATGTAATGACTCATGTTACAAATGTATATAGTATATAATATGGTACATTTTCATGGCTGACCTGAGAATCATGATGTCCTCATGGGCGCCGCAATATCATCATATCATATCATATCCGTACGGATGGACCTCCGGTTGATGGAGCCGTGTGTGTTACATCGGCGAACGCCATTCGCAATTTAATTTTTTCCTATATATCTAGTCAATTACGGCTTACTTTCAACTGCAACATGGTCTCCAGTTGGCTACCTTCAAGACGTTTCACTCGAAACTCACGCCTTCTTGGAAGCTAGCTAGCGCCTGCCGCTAGCTCCCACAGGTAACTCCTGCAGCTGCTAGCATCGTTCGACTTGTATGACAACAGTGGCCGGCAAAAAAACAATGCCCGGTGTACTATAAATCAACTTTTAATCAATGACTTGTTCCATCTAACGCTGTGGACCCTCAGGATGGCACTCGTGTGGGAAATAAGCACTGCAACAGTAATGCCGCGCTTTCCCTGGTCAGCCATTGTTACATGCAGACTTATTTGTACCTGTCCAATCATTGCAACGCATGGCACCCAGTTACAGACTACCTGGTAAGAATGTACTATACTCAACAATACTGTTAAAATGTTATATTTACTGTATAACTGAGCATTGATTTGAGCCGATCACCGTTTTTGTTCTTTGCAAATATGCGAACACAAGTATGGTGATGAGTATCGTGAGGTGAAAGGGTGAGGATTAAATAATTATTTAAAATAATAATTTAAACAGAATTATGGCAGTGCATGCACACAGAGCAGAATATTTATTTTGAAAAACCTAACATTCCATCCATCCATGAATTGAGCATGAATAGGAGCAAATCTTCGATGCCTATTATTCATAAATAGAAGGGTTCCCTGATTTTTTGGGTTGATTTTGGGGATGCGTAATATACTCGAGATGGTAACTGTTTGTAAAGATGAACATGGCATCTTGAGGCATTTGGAAATTGCACCCAAGGATGATCTAGATTCATGCAAGTCCACAATTCTCTTCCTGATAGCTTGGCTGAAATTTTCCCAAGATGTTGCACAAATAAGCAGTGTGTTTCAGGTGAGCCAAGTTCAAATACATCCACAGTCGTGTCTCTAATTAACTCAAACATTGTCAATAAACGTATCAGGAGCTTCCAAAGAAATCATCTGGGGTTTCCCAAATTATTTAAAAACATAGTAATAGTACTGTTTATGTAAACTTCTTACTTTGAAGAAAGTAATCGAAAAATAATATTAATAATAATAATTTTCTCGTTATTTTGGCATTTAGTAAACATAAATAATTTTGCCAATCCTAATTGACCTAGAACCAACTAAATTGCTAAAATGGCAACACTGTGTGATGTAAACTCGCTCCTCAACAAATAAATAATTCCTATGGCATTTAGTGTTGCTCATGATAGTCATGTTTAATTGCCATTACGATTATGAGGGGGCCCTTTAAAACGTCATCTCCCATGAAGTTTGAGAGCCCCTGATTTACAGCACTCCACTGTGACAATATGAAATTGAGTAATTTCAGTTTTTATTTTACAGTTTCGCAGAAGGTTTGACTGTGAAGGTTCCACTGTAAAGAATTGTTGCAGAGAATAATCAGAATCATCTTTATTTGCCAAGTATGTCCAAAAGACACAAGGAATTTGTCTCTGGAAGTTGGAGCCGCTCTAGTACGACAACAGACAGTCAATTGACAGAGAACACTTTGGAGACAGAAAGACATTGACAAAAAACAGTCACTGAGCAATAAAGGGTTGCTAGTTATCTGGTAATGCCGGCACATTATTATTTTTTTTTGACAATTGTGCAAAAAGATGCAGAGTCCTCTAGCACTTAGAGCAGTTCGAAAGACTAATATTGCAATAGTCCGGTGCAATGACCATTGTGCAAAGGGCGCCGAGACTTCAAGCGAGTAGTGCGATAATCTGGGACAATGTTGATTGTGCAAATGTTGCAGATACTCCTCAATCAGTGTGCAAATGGGGCAGATGCTACTCTGGCATGAGTGGCCAGTATTGGTCAACAACAGATATGCAAATAGTGCAGCGTGGCGAGACTACTACAGTGAGTGCACGAGTAATGTATAATTGGCCCCACAGAAATGTGACAACAAACTCAAGTCAAAAAATTGCCAGCATGTTGTAATGGAATTGGAGGTTAGGTGTTTAAGAAGTTGATTGCAAGAGGGAAGAAGCTGTTGGAATGTCTGCTAGTTCTAGTTTGCATTGATCGGTAGCGCCTACTTGAGGGAAGGAGCTGGAATAGCTGGTGACCGGGATGCGGAGGGTCCGAGAGGATTTTGCACGCTCTTGTCTTAGTTCTGGTATCGTACAAGTCCTCAAGGGTGGGTAGGGGGGTACCGACAATCCTTTCAGCAGTTTTGATTGTCCGTTGCAGTCGGAGTTTGTCCTTTTTTGTAGCAGCACCAAACCAGACTGTGATGGAAGAACACAAGACAGATTCAATGACCGCTGTGTCGAACTGCCTCAGCAGCTCCTGTGGCAGGGCGTGCTTTCTCAGAAGCCGCAGGAAGTACATCCTCTGCTGGGCCTTTTTGAGGACGGAGTTGATGTTGGTTTCCCACTTCAGGTCCTGAGAGACTGTAATTCCCAGGAACTTGAAGGTCTTGACGGTTGACACAAGGCAGCTGGACAATGTGAGAGGCAGCAGTGGCGAAGGATGCCTCCTGAAGTCCACGATCATCTCTACAGTTTTGAGCGTGTTCAGCTCCAGGTTGTGTCGGCCGCACCACAGCTCCGGCCGCTCCACTTCCTGTCGATATGCAGACTTGTCACCGTCCTTGATGAGGCCGATGACAGTGGTGTCATCTGCAAAATTCAGGAGTTTGACAGCCGGGTGCGCTGAGGTGCAGTCGTTCGGGTAGAGAGAGAAGAGAGGACACAACCTTGGGGCGCCCCAGTCCTGATGCTGCGTGTGGATGAGGTGGCCTCCCCCAGCCTCACCTGCTGTGTCCTGCCAGTCAGGAAGCTGTAAATCCACTGGCAGATGGCAGGTGAGACGCTGAGCTGGAGAATCTTGGATGAAAGGAGTTCAGGGATGATGGTGTTGAACGCTGATCTGAAGTCCACGAACAGGATCCTTGCGTAGGTCCCTGCACTGTCGAGGTGTTCTAGGATGAAGTGCAGTCCCATGCTGACTCCATCATCCGCAGAATTGTTCGCTCGGTAGGCAAACTGCATGGGGTCCAGCAGGGGACCTGTGACGCTCTTGAGGTGGTCCAGCACGAGACGTTCAAATGGCTTCATGACCACAGATGTCAAGGCAACGGGCCTGTAGTCATTTAGACCCGAGATTGTTTCTTGGGGACTGGAATGATGGTGGGGCGTTTGAAACAGGATGGTACTTCGCATAGTTCCAGAGATCTATTGAATATCTGTGTGAAGACTGGAGCGAGCTGGTCCGCGCAGACTTTGAGGCAGGATGGGGGACACATGGACTGGGCCTGCTGCTTTGTTAATCTTTTGTTGTTTGAAGATGCGTCTCACATCCTGTTCGTGGATGGTTAACGCAGAAGTCGGTGGTGTGATTGTCGTCGTTGGTGCGGCTGGGTGGGTGTGGGGTGTGAAAGTGTCCTTTTCAAATCTGCAGTAGAAGGTATTCAAGTCATTGGCTAGTGTGCTATTGTTCTCAGCTTGGGGGGATCGTCGCTTGTAATTTGTCACCGATTGGAATGCATGCCAGACTGATTTAGAGTCGTTAGCGCTAAACTGTTTTCCAACTTTGCTGCATAGTTCCTCTTTGCAATGTTAATTTCTTTAGTCAGCAGGTTTCTAGCATGATTATACAGGGCCCTCTCCCCGCTCTGATATGCGTCCTCCTTAGCTTGGGGAAGCTGCTTAAGTTTGGCAGTGAACCACGGCTTGTTGTTGTTGAATGTGCGAAATACCTTTGTTGGTACACACACATCTTCACAGAAACTGATATAGGATGTGACAGTGTCCGTATATTCATCCAGGCTGCCAGCTGAATTTTCAAAGACACTCCAGTCTGTGCAGTCTAAACAGCTTTGAAGTTCCATCTTTGCTTCATTGGTCCACTCTTTCACTGTTTTCACTGTAGGCTTCGCGCATTTAAGTTCTTGCCTGTACGTCGGTATTGAGTGAATTAAGCAGTGATTAGACGAGCCCAGTGGTGCACGAAGTTTGGCACGGTATGCGGTTTTTAGCGTAGTATAGCAGTGGTCTAACATTTTATTTTCCCTGGTAGGACAGTCGATGTGCTGCTTGTATTTAGGGAGTTCGTGGTTGTGTTTAGCTTTGTTAAACTCCCCGAGAATAATGAGGGGTGAGTCCGGGTGTTTTTTTTCAATTTCGTTGACTTGTTCGGCGAGCGTTAGCAGTGCGGCGTTCGTGTTAGCTTGAGGCGGAATATAGGCGCCAGCGAGAATAAATGATGCGAACTTACGCGGAGAGTAGAATAGCTTACAGTTCAAAAACATCGACTCCAAATGCGGGCTGCAGTGTGTGCTGAGCTCCGTGACGTCCGTACACCATTTTTCATTGATATAGAAGCATATCCCGTCGCCTTTTGTTTTCCCCGATGATTCCATGTCGCGGTCTGCTCGGTGAAGATGGAAGCATGACGGCGCCATCGGGTACAGTGTCACAAAGCCACGTCTCCGTAAAGCACATGGCGGTGGAACATCCGAATTCTTTACTTGTCTTTATCAGAAGATGAAGCTCGTCCATTTTGTTGGGTAGGGAGCGTACATTCGCAAGGTGGATCAACGGAAACGCCAATCTGTATCCTATCTTGCGGAGTTTCACCTGGATGCCGGCTCGCTTCCCTCTGTGGCACCGCCTCCGCCTCCATGCGCCGAAGACCGCGGACGACGCTCCGGTGAGTAACTTGTACTTGTACCAACGAAAGTTGGTGAAAGAAAGTCCGGAGTAGCCTCCTTGATGGTCTCCCCTTGTGTAAGTGAGTTGTGTAAGGTCTCCAAAGACGAACGAAAAACACAAAAACAATACTAGAGAGCGCGTAACCGAGGCGACCACACTGGTAGGCGCCATCTTTGATGTTGTTCCAGCTAAGAAAACAAATATACTTTGGCTTTATTCAGTTGGTGACAGCGTAAGGGCAGTGTATTGTGTGTTTTTGAGCAAGTTTCAAGGCACAAGATGCATTTTTCACTGCAGGGGCCAAAGGTCACAGAGGATTGTGGCGGCACGCTGGGCCACAGGCTGCAGTTGCGTCACAGCCAGTATTGAGTCAGGTGCACTCCTAAGGATCTCATTGCCAGCTGCCGTCGAGGCATGGATAATCTGCCTAAGCGGCTTTCACATGATTTCACCCTCAGGGAAGAATTTAGGAGAGGTTTGTAAACCTCTTCGGGGACTGGCCTTGGCACTTCTGACTGCTTTGACTAAAGGACTGTACAGTAAGACACCACACCGAAGAACTTCTCAATAGACTGAGTGATGGTACACTTCTATTGTTATATAATATCAAAACAATACCATTACAGATGCTGTAATTATGTTAAGTAGAAGTCGTAATTCCATTATTAGTTAAGTTTAAAAAATACCATAGTCATTACTGTTAAACACCCTCGCATTATAACTCATTATACAATTGTGTTACACATTTCCTCATCCCACCCCGAATTCCTCCATCCTTTCTCTCTCTCCATCTCAATCCAACGATGTTGGATGGCCACCCCCAATCTCGATTTTGTTCGAGAGACAGTTTTTCATTGCCTCCATCGCAAAAATGCTCACTCATGTTGGCTTCAGTTGCTTTTCCTGCTATGCAATGAGCGTGGTCTTAGATCTGCCCCATATGGAAATCGTCGAGGGTCTTGCTGAGAATTAGTACCACATAAACAAAATTGACTAGACTTGCCTATATGAAAATAAAAGTTTCATTACTGTACTCTATGTCCCAAGAGTGTGGATGAATCCTTGGTGCATTGTGCAGTTTTTTCCCCCTAACGTATGCAAGCACTGTGGGTCCTAAATCAAATGATCTGCGCTTCAATCGCTCATCAGACATAGAAGCTAGTTAGGATTAATTGGCTACACACTACATATGGTGACATTGCTGTGTCCAGTGACCTTCTCTTTGAGAGTGACATAAGATTCACAGACATGCAGCTACAGGGCCTGATGACTTTATATACCCGTGGTTCTATAGTTTCCAAAGCCCAGCAGCAGCAACCTTATCCTGCCTGCGTGACTCTGTTACATCGACGCACACATCAACCTTTGACTGTCACTTGACTCCAGCTCAACGGTCAACAACCTTTTCTTTCATACTGTAAAACTGGTTTCATGTTAGAGAAATTTACAAAGTCCGAAGCCAGCCACTCCACACATTGAAAAACAAAAACAAATCTGAATCAGGCAACCTAGAGTCCAATGAATGTGACAATATTGGATGTGTTAGTTAAAGTTGTACTGTCCAATAAAATAAAACATTTGATTTTGATGTGAACCACGCCTTGCTTTAAAGAGGTCTCAGAATCACTACAATTGAGTTGTTAACTTGCATGAAGCTGGAAAGGTTCACAAAAGTATCTATAAAATCCCCGTTATTCATCAGTCCATGGTAAGTCAGACTGTGTATAAATGGAGTAAGTTCAGCACTGTTGCTATTCTCCGTAGGAGTGGCCATCTTGTAAAGATGACTGCATGAGCATTATGCAGGATGCTCATTGGGGTGAATAAGAATCCTAGAGTGTCAAGACTATATAATAGAATATAGAAATATCTGGCATATGCTAACAACAAAACTACTTTAAGTAAAACATTAAGCAAGAATGGGTGTCATTTGAGGACACCACTGAAGAAGCCACTGCTCTCCAAAAATACATTGCGACAAGTTTTAAATTTGCAAAAAAGGACAGCACTCATGGCAAACTCTTCTGTGGGAAGATACAACTAAAGTTGAGTTGTTTGAAAGGAAAACAACAAGAGCAAAAAAAGCACAGTACGTCACCATCAAAACCCATCCCAACTGTAAAGTATGGTGGCTGTGGCACAATGGTTTGGAAACGCTTTCCTACCTCAGGGCCTGGACACATTGCTATCACCTATGGAAAAATTCATTCGTAAGTTCATCAATACATTTTGCAGAAGAACTTGAAGCTTAACAGAAGATGGGTGATGCAACAAACCAAAGGACAGAAATAAATCAACAACTGAATAGTTTCAATAAAAGATCATACGCCTTCTGGAGTGGCCAATTCAGAGTCCTGACTTCAACCCGATTGAGATGCTGTGGCATGATCTTAAGAAAGCGATTCACACCAGACATCCCAAGAAAATTGTTGGACTGAAAAAGTTTTGTAAAGAGGAATAGTCTGAAATTCCCCTTCCTGACCATTGTGCGGGACTGATACGAAACTACAGGAAACGTGGTTGAGGTTATTGCTGCCGAAGGAGGGGCAAACACTTTAAGCCAAAGGTTCACATACACTTCCCACCCTACACTCTGAATGTTTTCATGTTGTGTTTGGTAAACATAGCGATATATAATTGTTTGTGTGGTATTAGTTTAAGACTGTTTATCCATTGTTAACGTGTGTTTGAAATGAAAACAAGAATACATTTTATGATAAATTTTTGCAGAAATCCAAGTAGTTTCAGATTCCCATTACTTTTCGTGCAACTGTATACACTATATACATGAATGAAATATATGTATATTTACTTGTATATTTCGGAGTCATTCGGGCGTGCTTAACTACGGTATGCTTTAACTTCTTCACTGTTGTGACATACAGATGAAAGTGTTAGAACTGGTGCATTTCATTCAGGCTGACATGAAAAGCGCTTTTCACATCCATTCATGCTTGTCTTCATTTTGAGGTGAAAGATTGACATGGTGAAAACAGCTTCTTTCAAAGTCGTTTTTATTCACATACCCTCCTTTAAGGTAATACTGTAGCTATGTTGAACAAATGGCTCAGCAACCATTACCTTACGAAATAAATACTGCATATATAGTGAAAATAACTGGAGAACAATATCTGCCATAGCGCAATTAAAAATGCAGAATGAATGAGGAAAACTGCAGCCCATTCGGAATTGGAACATTTTTCAGTATTGCACCTTTAAACTGTAAATTCTTCAAGGCTTGCTATTACTGCTTATAAATACAAAATCTCAGTTTAGGATTTAGGCCCTAGCAAGGGAATTTACACACCTTTTACAGGTCCATAAGGCCTTGAACACTAAAACACAAGGCATTTTACACAGCAGGAAGGGTACATTAAACCATCTTATTAAAATGTGAGGTTGCAAGGTGTTGTTTTAATTTGTTAGTTTAATAGGCAGCTAGCAGAATTAGGCAAGAACACAAACTTGTTTCCATTAAACTTTGTGGAGGGGTGGCCCATGTGCCAAGAAAGAATCCATGATGTTTATTCTGAAATGCATATACGGAATAAGGGAACAAATTATTCCACTATGACCCAAAATTCAAATTGCAGAATGCCATCTGTCCACTGATGACTCACATAATTTTCATGTTTTATTCAGATTAGAACCATTTACTCCTTGCCCCAGAATGCAAGTGGTACAATCCTGCCCGAATGTTTTACATCATGGTCCATGAACTGGAAAGCTGCGCACTAAACAAACAACGTTCTTTCTTCGTAGATTTTACTATTTTGCCATTTGAAGCAAATATTATTTTCACTATTGACTTGGGCTTGTTGCTTATTTTGTGTTTTAATAACCTGTTCGGGCTTAGATTCACAATAAAGGCCATTCACTGCCATCTACTGCCTTGCTCTTGTCAGAGTACATGCTACTGACTGCAGAAACTGCTGCACGTTGAACACCGAAGTACTGTGCTTGATGTTTTTATTTCGCTTGTTAACAATTCAAACTTGGCGGAGATCCTTGCCCCGCTGAGTTCTACTCTTTTTCTTCCTGTTTGATTGTGTCGTGTCACCATTGTTCAACAACTCTAATATGAATATTTGAATACAGGGTTGTTAGTGATTGCATTTTTGCCGCTTAACCAAATCAGGTGAAGCAGATGATCCTCCTTGGCTCTGGTTTTCATCCCTCCACCGCATCAATAGCATGGGTCTAAAGCTGTTTCATATTAGAAAATGTGGCACTAAAAGTAAATTAACATGTATTTACTGCATTCAACAAATGGCTGTAGTAAATTTGGAGAAAAACAAAACAAAAACAAATAATATGCAGAATTTCGAGAGAGAAGAAGGGTTACATCTTTGAATTAAGTGTCTTCTTCAAAATGTTCACGCATATGTAATGGTGCAATTGTTTGATGCCCTCACCAGATGATTCCCTGCGAGTGGCTCAGGCAGGTGACCTGAAACCTACACAACACACACAGTCAAGGTTCGATCTTTATATGTACCGTGGTGATGCGGTAATACAAGGTATTGGCAGGGCTACCAGAAGAGGATGTACAGCAGAGAGAGAGAGTACAATAATCCCATTTTGGTGTTTCCTGTGTGTGTGTTTGGGTGCGCATGTGTATGCCAGTAAGGGTGAAGGGTGAGGAAAAGCTTTCCAAGCACAAGGGCAGAGGTAAAGAGGAGCAGACAAGATAAGGAGATTATGGCAAAAGAGTCAGAAGAAACTAAAAGGAATCCACAAAAAACTCAAATCTTGATTCAATCAGTGGTTCCAAGTTCTGAGTAGACAACACAGACCATGTGTGCGAGGGAGCGCAAGCTGGGGCATCTGGTTTTGTTAAGGCCGGAACATTCTTTCCCTGTGTTAAACTCTGGCTGGCAGCTTTAAAGAGACATGCTCACTCTCATATCCTGGTCTGGACATTGGCCCCTCTCTTGAAGTTCCATTTATGAGTGCTGTGGGTCAAAGACAAGATTCCTGTCTGTGTGTTTATAGTTGGGCTAGTCTGCAAGACACACAGAAGAATGGCTATGCATCTCTCGTGACACAGCTGGGGAAAAGTATTCCGATGACGGCACATCAGCAGCAGTTGGTTGCTTGCTAGGTATGTTGTGGTATTCACATGGCAAGAAATAACCTGTTGATGGGGTGAGTCTCAACATTGGTGAAAACAACATTTTCTTTGTGGTTGACAACATTTTTGGAGGTCCTTCACTCTCAACAACAATATACAAAAGCAATGGAAACCAATACAACTTCAAAGGTGTGTCAGAAAGGTTCCAGGACTGGGGTCATAAACAAATTTCTAATCAGAAATACAAACTACAAGTTTTTTTCCCCCTTTCCCTCATCAACAATGTTTTGATGATGTCAATGATATAAAGGGTACATTAAATTTAAAGTACTATGCCAACACCTTATGCCACCACTAGCTATGTTTTTATCATGTACTTATTAGAATTTTTATTTATTATTTAAAAAAAAAAAATATCATGATTATTTATCACATTTATCATGATTATGCAAAAATAAACATTTTGACATAACTTTGTCTAAGTGTTATGAATCTGACAAGGATTTTTTTTTATAAATCAATCCTGTTTTTTTTTTAAATCAATCCTGATTAAAAAAAAAAAAAAAAAAAAGGAAATCCAGTGGATATGGAAAGTATTCAGATCCCCTTAAAAAATTAACTCTGTTATATTACAGCCATTTGCTAAAAACAAAGTTGCCCCCCCTCATTAATGTACACACAGCACCACGTATAGACAGAAAAAAAAAACATCCATCCATTTTCCGTACCGCTTATCCTCACGAGGGTCGCGGGGGTGCTGGAGCCTAACCCAGCTATCTTCAGGCGAGAGGCAGTGTACACCCTGAACTGGTTGCCAGCCAATCGCAGGGCACATATAAACAAACAACCATTCGCACTCACATTCAGACCTATGGGCAATTTAGAGTCTTCAATCAACCGACCATGCATGTTTTTGGGATGTGGGAGGAAACCGGAGTGCCCGGAGAAAACCCACGCAGGCACGGGGATAACATGCAAACTCCACACAGGCGGGGCCGGGATTTGAAACACAGTTCTCAGAACTGTGAGGCAGATGTGCAGTCGTTCATCGTGCCGCCAGAAAAAAAATAAATTATTGTTGACATTTTTGCAGATTTATGAAAAAAGAAAAACTGAAATATCACACAGCCATAAGTATTCAGATCCTTTGCTCAGTATTTAGTAGAAGCACCCTTTTGAGCTAATACAGCCATGAGTCTTTTAGGGAATGATGCAACAAGTTTTTCACACCTGGATGTGGGGGTCCTCTGACATTCTTCCTCGCGGTTCCTCTCCAGTTCTGTCAGGTTGGATGGTGAACGTTGTTGGACAGCCATTTTCAGGTCTCTCCAGAGATGCTCAATTGGGTTTAAGTCAGGGCTCTGGCTGGGCCATTCAAGAACAGTCACGGAGGTTTTCTGAAACGACTCCTTCGTTATTTTAGCTGTGCACTTAGGATCATTGGAAGGTTAACCTTCGGCCCAGTCTGAGGTACATAGCACTCCGGAGAAGGTTTTCCTCCAGGATATCCTTGTACTTAGCAGTATTCATCTTTCCTTCGATTGAAACCAGTTGTCCTGTCCCTGCATCTGAAAAACACCCCAACAGCATGATGCTGCCACCACCATGCTTTACTGTTGGGACCGTATTGGACAGGTGATGAGCAGTGCCTGGTTTTCTCCACACATACTGCTTAAAATTAAGGCCAAAAAGTTCTAGCTTGGACCAGAGAATCTTATTTCAGGTCCTTCAGTTGTTTTTTTTAAGCAAACTCCAGGCAGGCTTTCATGTGTCTTGCACTGAGGAGAGACTTCTGTCGGGCGGCCACTCTGCCATAAAACCCCGACTGGTGGAGGGCTACAGTGATTGTTGACTTTCTCGAACTCCCCCCCCCCCCCATCTCCCGACTGCATCTCTGGAGCTCAGCCACAGTGATCTTTGGGTTCTTCTTTACCTCTCTCACCAAGGCTCTTCTCCCCAGATTGCTCAGTTTGGCCAGACGGCTAGCTCTAGGAAGGGTTGTGGTCGTCCCAAACGTCTTCCATTGAAGGATTATGGAGGCCACTGTGCTCTTAGGAACCTTAAGGGCAGCACACATTTTTTATTCATGTCACTATGGCATCAATAGTCCTTTATAAACCATTGTCCTTTATAAACCAGGACGTAGCCTACAAAACAATGAATAATGGTAAAATCAAACACATAGATGGTGCTCTATTAATTCGTTTGCACTTTAATAATTTTAGCCCTGGCAGAAGTATGTACACTACTGAGTGACATTCTTGTTATAAAAAGGCATTTGGCATTGCTAAAACAGCAAATCAAACACAATTGCATATATAAGATGAAACTTCATAGTCGAAGCCCACTTTTTCAAAGTAATTATCTTGACAATTCCATTGGTTTAATAATGTAATACAAAACTTACATAACTAGTCTTTCACAATTCTCTGGGCATCGTAGCGCAGAGGGTACCGGTAACTGGAGGCTCACCGGTTCGTATCCCCATGGCGTTGTTGTTTCCCTTGGCGAGACACTTAAAGGTCAGATGACAAAGACGTTATGGTGTCCGTTAAAATTCATATTTGCATTGTTTATATGTTATGTATTTCATGTACGTAACTTCCAGCAAGTTTTCAATCGTAGTTTAGTTAAAAATGAGGTTTCTATGGTTGACACGCCTCTGCAACATCGCATGGACGTCGGGGACTGTGCCTCTGGATTGGCACACTGGGGTGGTGGTGCCCCTTTTTAAGAAGCCGAAAGGCGAAGCTCTCAATTTACCCGTCGATCTATGTTCCTACACTCACCTATGGTTCGTGACCAAAAGAACAAGATCTCAGAGACAATGAGTTTCCTCCGCAGGGTGTCCGGGCTCTCCCTTAGAGATAGGGTGAGAAGCTTGGTCATCCGGGAGGCTCTCAGAGTAGAGCCGCTGCTCCTCCACATCGAGAGGAGCCAGATGAGGTGGCTGGGGCATCTGATTTGGATGCCTCCCTGGTGAGGTGTTCCGGGCACGTCCCATCAGGAGAAGACCCCGGGGACGACCCAGGACACGCTGGAGAGACTACGTCATTCGGCTGAACTGGGAACGCCTCGGGATCCCCCCCAGAAGAGCTGGATGAAGTGGCTGGGGAGAGGGAAGTCTGGGCATCCCTGCTAAGGCTACTGTCCCCGCGACGCGACCTCGTATAAGCGGTAGAAAATGGATGGAGGTTTTTATGACGCATATTGAGTCCTCCCCGAACATACCCGAAGCTCAAGACGCCAAGGTGTGGTTACTCTATCCACTGCAAGGGCTTCCAGAAGTTTGCCAAACACAGCGCGCTACACACTATACACAATGGTGAGCAACATGGAATATGTGGGAGGAGGATTTCGACGTACAGGAGTACCCAACTGGAGAGTGGCCAGTGGCTCGATGTGACGGCATGTCAAAAGCATGTCTTTGTATACAATCATGGCTTGAAATATTTTAGCACGACTATACTTATTATATATTCATATAGCTTAACAGTGACACAGCACAAGCTTTTACATAGTACGCAGTATTCCTGTATATTGTGTGCCCCTCGCTCGAGTAGCGTTATAGCACGCCGCACAGGAAGCCTTTGCAGTGTATCTGTTGGCTTATTATATAGGCAAAAGTACAGACGTCAGTACTGAAAACTACTGCGTGGGTCTTTTTTTCCTACTCCCCAGTGCATAACTATAATAGAGTCGTAGGTATATACAAGGAAAATGCTCACCTTTGGTCTGCGCCGCTTCGTTGCTGCACCGTGGCAGCTGCAAGATTGAGTTCTCTTGCTGGCAGTTGAGGTCCCGATGGCCGGAGGAAAAATAGTTGGCACCGCAGCTCGTTTCAGCCTCTACCGGTGTATCCAATGCTTTCTACTAAGTGTTTCTCAAAACACGCCGGTTCGAAGTCATCAGCACAGAGCTTGGAATGCTTGCTCGGCACCCATAGCTGACCACGTTTCTTCCCCTGTTGAGTGACTTTGCCTGGCCACTGGTCACAAATTAGTTTTCACTTGGAAAACGAAAAAAAAAAAAGAAAGAAAATGATTGCCACTGCCTGACCCATTTGTACAAACAAATGTCACACAATAAACCATCGTGACATCTTTAAATCATACAACAACAAATATACAAGGACGGAAACAGCAGCATGGCACAATAGCACACAACGACGAATGAACAAGATGTTTGGCTTGTGTGACATCACAGCGCCGGAAA